>NW_018165548.1:35680-60615 GCF_001263595.1 Phalaenopsis equestris
TATATTGGGATACTACGCAAGTATACGTATCGTTATCAACTAATATAGGACTTTTTTATTAAGACTTGAATATCAAATCCACAGGGAATTTACAAAATATGCGCTTTTTGAAAAACTTTCTATTTTTAAAAGAGAATTACTTAAACTGAATATATTTTGAAATAATAAAAATTCAAATATTTTTGGTATTTTTGATATTTTGATAAAATAGTAACAATTTAGAAAGATAACTAGAGTTTTGTAGATGAAAAGCACTTAATAAGAAAAATATCTTTCTTCTTATCATGAATCAGTAATAAGTATAGAAATTCTGTTGTGGAAGTATGCAAATTGTGTTGTGCCACATAAGAGCAATAATATTCTTTACCCTTACTAGGGTTGCTATAAAGAACATTAACTAATTTAAAGTTTTAATAGTTCTGAAGACTGGCTAGGCAGGGAAGATACTAGCTCTACCTCTAGAGTTCTCTAGATTCCCTCCACCCGGGGCCTAACATCTCGTATCAGAACCTAAAACAATAAACCATGTTGGGGGCTTTAACATGTAACTTTAAAGTCTTCTAACTCTACATGCTTTAATGAATATTTTCCTATTTATTTGCACTTAATCATATGAACTCATGTGATTCTTCTCAAGTGTTGACTGAGACAATACCTGCCCGGTTCTTACATGTTCTCAAAACAAAATTTAACATCTAGATTGGCCAAATCAAGAAGTAAATGAAGTGCATAGATTTAAATCATCATAACTTATTCCAAAATTAAATATCAATACTCTCCATAATTTCCATCAAAAACTTTATTACTTATCACTTGAAGAAGAAAGATAAAGAAAACTACTCAGAATTCATGGAGAAAATAAAACCACACTTTACTTTAAAAGTAGAAATCGTTTTCAAGCTAACAACAAGTCTCAATTAAAACCAAAAGTAGTCTCAAAAAATAAAAAGATAAAAACTTATCTCAAGTTCTCCACCAACCTCTTGAAGTTCCTTTAAATCTATTCTCTTTACAATCACTTAATATAAAATAAAAAAAAGAATTAACAAAAAGGATAAAATAAAAGTAAAAGTGGTGCCTGAAAATCTATCCGAACTAACTCCCCAAATGATAACTTTCAAAACTCTCCAATACTTTCAAGGCTCTTTTCAAAGTCCTCTCCTCTTTCTTTTATAGTTTTCCAAGAGGTGCCTTGGAAACTCTTCAAAATATATCTAGATTTGATGCATTTCCCCAAGAGATGATCCTTTCATGATATTTTTCTTCCATGATGGTTAGAACCACCAATTAAGCCAATGGGTGCGTCAAAGACCTTTTCAAAATTCACAAAAAACAACTTTACTCTTCTAGTAACTGCCACTGACACTTAAGCGCATGACCTCTGGCGCTTAGGCGATGCCTTCTCTATTTAACCGGATCTGGCGCTTAGGTGCCAAAACTCATTTGCTTATTTTTCACCTTTTTGCTTCAAATTTGATCCTTTTTCACTCCTTTAAGAATTTTTCATCATTTTTACCTGTATCTGTAAGAAAAAAAAAATACCTTCCATTAAAACACATTATCTCAAAAAATAGGTATAAAAATGTGTCTAAAAACACTATTAATTTTAGGTGTATCAGCCTTCCAATATATTGACCAATTTTTCTTGAACTTATTCATAGAATTCAAACTCTCCTTTGTTTACTTTACTCATCTTGTCAAATTCTGCCATGGTAATCATTTGTGACTATCAGTGCCGCTCCTCATTTCAACATCTGCAGGAATCCATTTCTGCGCTGTCTTTGTATCCAATGGGATGTATGATTCACCAACTGACTGGCTAGTTGTCTAAAATACACTATCATTAGATGAGTACTCCCTAGAGTGTTGTAACATTCTAAATAGAGGATGTTACATTTTTTGCATTCTACTAATGTTCATGTGTTCGATATCTGTCTGGGATCTTGGCTTTGCACGTCGAGCAACCCACACAAAGCTCATCTGTAATTTTCGGTAACGTCGACTCTGTAGCAGAATCAGACTCGTCCTCTCTGGTAAGCAAACTAGAGGAATTCTTCCTCAAGAAAGGATCATAGATTTTCCCCTCAGGAATTAGGGTAACTAAGTTTTCTGCCTCTTTTAGGTGTCTTCTTTCTTCACATAGGAAAGCTCTGTGTTTTTCCTTTTTAAGCGCGAGATTCTAGCCATCCTTGAAAGCAAAATTCACCATATGTCCTGGCATTTTTTCTGCATACAACAACAAAAACCTCAGTGCGCTGAAATTTAGGAGGAACATGAACAAAGCCAAACATTTATTTGACAGAATTTTTGTTTACATGGGTGCAAAGATTATTTAATTGATGTTTTTCTATTTAATTTAATTTAGTATATTTTTAAAATTAAAAGCAGAAAGGAGAAAGTCAAAATATGCAACTTCAAAAGTTTTCATTTTATTGAGGTTAATTTTATTACAAAATTTTAGACCCAATCATAGATGCTTGACCAAATAAATAACCCCAGAATGATCGAAGTCTCAAAAAGTAAATTTCAAGTAGCATCAAGTTGTATAGTATGTCTTCAAATATCATTCAATAATCTCCAGCATAAGTCTCTCCCCTCAAAAATCCACTAGGTGGTAGGCTCCTCTTGAATGGACCTTTTATATGACAAATGGTCCCTCCAAAGTTGGTTCAAATTTTCCACCTATCTTGTGACGTGAAAGAATAGTACATTTGAGAATAAGAATGAAGTCACCCACTTTAAACATCATCGGGCGAACCAATTTGTCATGAGCTTGTACCATTCTTACTTGGTAAAGCTCCAAATTCTATGGTGCTTCTAATTGTTTTCCCTCGAGACTTTCCAGTTCTTCAAGTCTAAGCTTTGCAATTTCTTCTATTGTAATTTGGTTAACAATGGTGACTAAGAGAGACGGTGTCTGAACTTCCAATGGCAGTACGACCTCAGACCCGTAAACAAGCACATAAGGTGTACATTGATTGGGAGTCCTGAACATCGTCCGGTAGGCCCGCAAACCTTCTAACAGTTTATTATGTCAATCTATTTTATTTTTGTGGAATGTTTTCTTTAAATATTGTACCAGTGCTTTGTTGAAGGCCTCGACCAATTTGTTTGCCCTGGGATAGTAGATTGTAGAGTATCTCCAATTTATCCCTTGCTGCTTGACAAAGTTACTGATTTTTGTGCTTTTGAAGTCTGTCCCATCATTGAAAATCACTCTGCATGGAACTCTGAAATGGTATACTATTTGACTCTTAAGAAATTAAAGGACGTACTGCGTTGTAACCTCTTGTAACGACACTGCCTCTACCCACTTGGAGAAGTAATTCATAGTGGTAAGAATAAATCTATGTAACTTAGAGGATGGAGGGTCTATCAGACCTATTATGTCTATACCCCAACACTTGACTGGCCACGAGGCAACAGTTGGGTGTAACACATTCAGAGGTTGGTGTAAGACCACCCCATGCACTTGACAAAGTTGACACCTTCTAGCTGTATCCATGCAATCGAACATCATTGCTAACAAATAATATCCGAGTCTTTTGATCTTCATTTTCATTTTTGGCCCCGACTTGTAAGCTCCACACAATCTGGCATGTACTTTAACAATATTCTATGCTTCTACTCTGCTTAGACATTACAGGCACATTTGATTGAATAATCTTCTATAGAGGAAATCAACTACTAGAGCATATGACATAGATCTTATTGTGAAATGGTATGCCTCAAACTTGTCTTCTGGTAGCTTCTAGCCTTCCATTTTGCAAATATTCTACCAATGACTTACGCCAGTCTTCGTTAATTTCAGCAACTGCAATCATCGTTTCTTCCTCTTTTCTGAGTTTATAGAAATTGTAGAGGTCGATCTGAGACAAAACTCATCTTCCTTGTACTGTAATGTTAATAGAATCCTTTGGGGGACACACCAATTCTTTATCAAGTTTTGATAAAGTATCGATATTGGTATTATCACCTTAAAGAATCTGATAAAGAGTCATAATAGGGATCTATTAATGTAGCTTCATTTCATACCAACGTTATTCTGCTAGTTTTGGTTTTAAATTCTTCTATTGTCTGGCAACTTATTGAATGATGAGTTGTGAGTCCCTATAAACTTCAATGTCTATTATATGATTGAGATTGTCAACTCCAATCAAGTAATCAGAGCTTCATATTCTGCTTCATTGTTGGTGCATGACTCTGTTAGGTGATAGAAAAATCTCCGTATACCTCGCATGATGAAAATTAAACCAATCCCTACTTTGCCCGGTATAACCATTCCTGATCCCTTGACTTTTTTGGCTGATGAAGCTCCATCAAAGTACAGTTCCCAATGTCTGGCACTGGACGGTTCTACATGTAGTATCTACTCATTTAGCAATTCATCATTGAGTGGAGACCTAATTGGAGGTGGGGAACAAAAGTTGTATCAAATTGCAATAAAATCATTGACCATCTTGTTAGACGTTCAGAAAGTGTTGGTCGGGTCATCAAATATTGTAATGGATTAACTTTCGAAATAAGGGTAATTTTAGGAGAAAGCATGCAATGCTTAAGCTTTTGGGCGGAAAAAATTAAGGTTAGGCAATGCAACTCAAAATGTGTATACTTTACTTCCATTGGTATTAGAAGGTGACTCAAGCAATAGAGCGCATCTTCCTTACTCTCATCATTGACCTGAGCTAGCAGGATTATGAGAGAGTTGTTTAAGGCCGCTGTATAAAGTACCAACTATTTTTCAAGGATAGTGGCAGCCAAAATAGGTGGTGTCATTAAGTATTTTTTAACATCCTCAAAGGCCCACTGACATTTCTCCTCCCAAATGAATTTGATGTCCTTTTTAATTACTGCCGAGAAGGGCTGACACCTACCTGAGAGATTTGAAATAAAGTGTCTCAGATATGCAAATTTTCCTTGGATAGAGCTTAGTTGTTTCAAGGTTTTGGGAGGTGTCATTTTCAAAATAGCTTGAATTTTATTCGGGTCGATCTTGATTACCCGATGATGAACAAAGAATCCTAGAAATTTCCCGGAGGTGACGTCGAAGGCACACTTTAAGGGATTCATCTTGAGATTATATTTTCATAATCATTTGAACATGATCCGCAAATCATACAAATGATCTATTTTCTATTTACTTCCAAATCATCCACATAACACTCCACTTGGTTGTGAATGAGGTCGTCAAAGATCTTCATCATTGCTCGTTGATATGTTGCTCAGACATTCTTTAACCTGAATGGCATCACTGTGTAGCAAAAGAACCTGATATGTTGCATCTTATGGAGCCATTTTTATTTGGTTATATCTTAATGATCTATCAATGACGGAGAAAATCTCATGTGTCGATGTGATGTCCACCATTTTTTCTGGTATCGATAGTGGAAATTCATCTTTTGGACAAGTTTTATTTAGATCTCTGAAATTGATGCATACATGGATTTGTCCATTTTACTTCTTAAATGGTACAATATTGGCTAACCAAGTAGGGTATTGTTCTTCTCTTGTAAAGTTAGCATCTATTAACTTCTTTACATCAACGATGACTTATTGCTCTATCTCGAGGCGCATTCTTCTAGGAGCTTATTTTACTGGGGTCATATCTTTGCCCACCTTGAGCTTCTGTACTGCAACTTCTGTTGATAGCCCTAATATTTCATCATAACTCCATGCAAAGCATTCATAAAATTTTTATAATAACTTTATCAGCTCTGTGGATTCTTCATCATTCAGTAAGGAACTTATAAATGTAAGTTTGGACTGCTCCTCAGTTCCGAGGTTAATTTCCTTCAATTCATCAACAGTTGACTGAATTTCTTCCTCAAATTCTAGTGGGGCATCTTCTATTAACTGATCTTGAGAGTCATTCTCAACATCAAGGTAATCCTCTTCTGATCTGCTTATAACAACCACACAAAATTTAGAATCATCGACTCGTCCTACAACACCACATTCGAGAACCACTTTCGAGTTGGGAGTTTGACTTTTAACATTCCACAATTTTTAAAAAAATTGTAACTTATATTTTGGCATTTGTTTTGGCAAATATCTGTGTTGACTTAACTTTTGTACACAAGGAGAAAAGTAACCAAAATGTAATTCCATTAATTCATTAGAATCCTAATCCAAATTTACATGGTTTTCAAGATTAGTAGAAGTAGAATCATGGTAAAAATTGATCGGCTTTGAACCAATGCTACGGACTTCTTTGACCTCTAAACTCTCAACATTTTGAGGAAGAATCAGAGTAAGGGTCATGACATTCACATGGTGGTTTATCCAGTCATACATCGACTCATATCCACTTTTCTCCTCATCTCCCAAGGATATCTCGTACTATGGTTTCTTCTGTTTTATCGTCATCATTTCCTCCTCAGAGCTTTTTTCATCATCAATGTTGACAGTTGGCTTAGTCCATCCAATAATTGTATTGGTTCTTCTCCGTCCACGTCCTCGGCCTCGACCTCGAGTGCACGAACTAAAAGAACCCCCAACAACCTGTTGCAAAAGAGTGGCGGAGGATTGCCAAAGCGGAGCTGAATGGCTTTGCTCTCATGATCCTTTTGAATCTTCATTTTTATTTATGATCACCTCATGAGAGAAGACAGTTTTCTTTGAAGGTGCGTAGTAGGCAGTGTCTTTATGAATTGCAACTTTATGAACTAAAAATGGTTGTAAATCTCCTTTAATGCAATGTTCTTGTCCTTCTTTATAATACTTAATACACTAATTTAGAGATGATAGAACCATATTGTTCTCATGAATCTATAGTCGACCAAGTAGAGCATTGAAAGAGGTCTTGGCATCAATGATATGGAATTTTACGGTTGTTAATAATTCCCCAACTTTCATAAGCAATGTAATTGATCCAAGGGCTCTTTCTCCCTTGTTGTTGAATCCTCTTAACATCATTTTATTTTTTGTAAGCTTTTGAGCTTCAATATCAAAATATGCGAATGTCCGTAGACTCATTAAGTTAAGTGATGCTCCCAGATCCACTAAAACTCTGGACAACACGAATCTGTCGATGTTAACGGAGACAAAGAGCGGTCGTTTGAGGTCGGTGGTACCAATCAACAAGTCTTCATCTTTGATACTTATCCAAGGATATTTTCTTAATGAGCAAACTTCATCAAAGGATGTGCTACCAAACTGAGCCAAGCCAAACTGAGCCAAGCAAATCTGAAGCAAATCTGTGGGTCAAGCAAAGCTGTAACTAGAGACTCTCTCATCTCCTTTGACAGAATCAGAGCATCATAGATGCTTAGTTTTGTTGGCAAATTCTTAAGATGAGCCAGAAGTTTATTATCCACTTTATGTAACTCTATGATCTTTACTTGACTATGTGGTTCTTCCACTGGCAGAGGAAGAGGTAGCTCTTCTTAAGTTACTATTTGTTTTCCTTTATCCACTGGAGCTGACCTTGAGGGTAACACTTTCCCATTCCTTAGGTTTGTCTCTGTTTTTTCTTCTTCTTCTTGTAATGTTGTAGGTACATTTTCTACTGCTCTTCTTCTTTGAAGAGATCCAAATTGATGGTTAGTGTTGTGCCATGATGCTTAAGGACTGGCTCCTCACTCCGGGTGCCATTATAACTGGTGTTGTTGATATCTTCTTCACTTACCGGGTTATAACTGGTGTTGTTGATATCTTCTTCACTTACCTTAACGGATTCATCAAACTTAAGTACGATTTGAGGATAAGTTTGGGAATCAAGATCAGAGTTAAACTGAGCAAAGTCAGTTACGTTATCACTAAAAATGGTCAGAACGTAGCTAAAATCATAACCATTTTATTCATAATACCCTGATGGGGCAAAAATATAATCATACATGGTCAGAGGCTTGAGGATTTTCTTCCCTGAATCTGAGACAACCAATTTAACAGAGGCAACCTCTATCCTACCCCCCCCCACGCTGTTGGTCTTCACGACTTTGATCTTCTCTTTCTCTAATGGGTTCGGTGGTTTTTTTGGGAAAATCTCCATCTTTGGTTGAGCAGGTTGTGGACTCTCAATGACTATATGAGCAGAAGCGATTTGAATTTGATCTAGTATCATTATGGATGACTTACTTTAAACTATACTCCATCCATCCTTTCTTGAATAAGGATCTGTCAGAGTGATTAGCTCTACCGAAATCATATTTAAGGAAACTTTTTTAGGTTCTTTTAAATATTCTTTCAAAATTTTAATATTCACTTTTTTAAGATTTCTCTCGAGCCAATCCTTGAAGAAGAAACATTCCTCTATAGTATGTTGAAGAAGAAGAAGAAACATTCCTCTATAGTATGTCCAAGAATTTTATGGTAACGGGCAATAATTAGGCTGATCTTTCTTATCAACGTCCTCAAGTTTCTTTAGATCTGACAATCTGAACTCAAGCCTCTTCATTAGACTTCTAAACATTCCGGGTGTAGCTTCATCTTTGAAGGAATATATTGCATTCATTCATTTCAACAGGGTCAGACCATTCTTATTTTCTATTTGACGTGATCCTCCTTGATGCAACCGCTGGCCAGACTGGCCATATTTCTGGCCATATTTCAGTGTTCCTTGCCGAGCATGCTGTGACAACAATTAGGAACTTTGAAGATAATGTTCTGCTCTATCTTCATTAGTCGAACTTTGACGAGAATGTTCTGCTCGTATCTTCATTAGCTGCTTTCCCTTATCAATCGTTGCTACTGTCCCAGATTTCTTCTCGAATAGTGAGCTTGTTCTGCTCTTTTTTGATTTCTCCTAGGAATCCATGTGTTTAAATTTTTTTGCAGATTGCTAGCTTTGTTAAGTAGTTTCTCAAAGGATTTGATTATGAGTCTCTTAAGAATGATGAGTCTCTTAAGAATGAAATTGAAATCTACTGGCCCATGGATGCTTTTGAGTAGAATCTCAATTGCTTGATGTTCCTATAATTGAGGTTTGCATTTCATGTTAAGGTTTCTCCACGTCAAGATATAATCTACTAGAGTCTCCTTAGGCCTTTGCTTCTCTACTACGAGATCTCCACTAAAAACATGATGTTACGCTCTAAAAAATATTTTCATGAATAACTGTTCTAATTTGGCAAATGTCTTCACTGATCTGTTAGGCAATTCGACACACAAATCGAATGTTATCCCTGACAAGCTGCTAAAAAACTGACAAAAAATCAAGGCTTTATTATCTCCAGTATTACTATAATTGGTTTGTAAGTGCGCTATGTGCTGTCTGGGATTTTCAATCCCGTAAAATATCTTAAAGTTTGGTGACAGAAAACCTTTAAGGTCGGGTACAACATCGAACTCTTCTGGATAAGGTCTAGCCTTTAAAATTAATACACAACCCTTTGATTGGGCTAAGGCCTCTCAAGCTTGTTTGATCATTTTTTTAAATTCTTTTTTTGGTATGAAACTTGGTGGAGAATCCTTCTTCTATTGATCATCTTAGTTAGCCGAGGCAACTTCTCTCCTTTCATTGGTGATATGTACAATCTCTGGCAGATTGAATTTTGGAGAAGCTAACTACTATGCTTGAGAATGTCCATGAATCATAGCCATGGAAGCCATGGAAGTATCCATCTCTTCCATCCTTTTCTGCCTTTGGTTGATTTTCTCATCCTTTAGTAGGACAACCCTATGCAAATTATCTATAATGTTCCCTTCAATGAGAGATTGGGCGTCCCGCGCAGCTCTAGTTTTGATGACATAAATATCCATGAAGTCTTCATCGAGATAGTCGTTAAAGTCAAAATCTTCATCAACATCATCAACAAAAATCCCATGTTCTTGGGCAAACTCAAAAATCTCAACCATGAGCTTCTCAACCTTTTCTTTGATTATTTATTTTTGTATCATCTTGAGATCTGGGGAACTCTGCTGAAAATCCTCCAATTGTTCATCCAACTTGGTAGGAATAACTGTGATGATGTCGGATATTTTGAACCCTTGCTTCAATCCATGATCCTTCCTTATAGGCTCTCTAAACTGTATTGGTTTGATAACCTTAGGTACCCATACCTTTTCCTCGATGGTGATTTCTTGAGACAGGGTGTCTCAACATAGGCATCGGCATGCCGAAGAGAGGTATGCTCCCCATGGTGTAGACCAAATATAATACCGAGAAACCTCTTCATTTTTTCCTTTGAAACTTTAGAGACATCCTTATTACTAGTAACTGGTAGAATTCTCGGACTCAGATGTGACTTAGCTGGTCAACAACCTGCAAGTTTTGGAATAACAAAAGTAGAATTTGTGGTGATGATTGTGGTATCAACTCTGCTTCCCAGGCGGAACCCGATGACAATGCGAGCAGACAAAGTTTCAGTTGATCTTCGAGATCGTCTGGAAAATCTAACATCTCTCAAAAATTTTTTCTTCATGCTAGTGGATACTGCACATCCCACTCCTTTAAGTAAATTACCGACTGAACAACCCTCCTTTGTAGCTAATTTCTAGAATACTGTAATGACTCGAATGATAGGAGTGGGCTTCTTCCTCTCCCCACCATGTCCATGAGGTAACAGTAAAGTAACAACAATCTTTTGAATACTTTCATACCCATTGGTGTTTATTAAGGGATGGAACCTACTTCCTCATTAAAGTGGATAAGTATTCGACAATCTTAGTTCCTCTTGGTGAAGAATTTCATCAACATACATTTCTTCGGAAATCAGAGCTTTAGCAGCCCTCTGGACCTTTCGACTTCCTCATTAAAGTGGATAAGTATTCGACAATCTAAGTTCCTCTTGGTGAAGAATTTCAGCAACAGACATTTCTTCAGAAATCAGAGCTTTAGCAGCCCTCTGGACCTTTCGCAATGGTTTCTTCTTTGTGACCGAGTTAATGGCATGTTCTTCAAACTTGATCCAATTTCAATTATCGATGGCATGATAATGAATCATTCAGTTGTATTTTCAATGGTCATGACCTCTTTTCCCTTAGCAGAAGTGGGAACGACATGCTTAACAGCTGTTGGGGCAATAGTCTTGACCTTCTAGTAAGAAAGGAAATCCCGAGGACAGTTCAAGCTGAACTTAGATGACAGCTCCTGAACTTCTGGAGCGGTAAATTTTATTATGAAAAAGGGAGCCTTTCTGAGCACGACTTCAAGTTCATTGAATTTGGCTCCAAACTTGATGGTGGTGGCGACATTTCGGGCATTGCGACTCATCGATAGGTTACATGAGAAAGTGCGCGTAGGGAACTCCATTGCAGCAACTTCAAAAAGAAAGCTCTGGAGTTAGTTATTTGGCCAATACCTTGTAATTTTAGTGCGAGCACTAAAAATTATTAAAGGTCGTTCTATAGACTGGGCAAGACTTTTATTTAAATTTTAGTTTGTGGAAAAAAATTTTAGAATTTAGTAAAAATAAGTTGAAAACTAGAGAATTTAATTAATTCTATATAGAAGGATTAAAGAGCAAGCGGAGTATTACACGATATAACTTAATTTACCAAATAACAAACCAAAATCGAAAGCAAATGTGAAGTTTAAGACCCAATTCGAGGCTGACTTAACAATGCAGATTGCCCGGGCATAACTACTCCACCAACACACCTGTTGGGGGTTCGACCCCACACAAAAATTAAAAGTCTTAATGAACTCCTGAACCTCTCTATTCAAAGGTGATTGAACATACGGTCCTGAAGTCCAAAAGAGTTGACCGTACTTACCCAAGAAAGATATGGGTGAAGCAAGTCAACAAAAGCAGGGTAATCTGATCCATGTGGGACATGAACAAATTACCGATGTATGAAGACAAGATTCCTAAATTTAAATGAAGAGAGAAACTAGTCCCGAGCGGAGTTGCCAGAAGTTGTCGGTATTATTTTTATAAGGTCATCCTATGGAAGCCGTCGGTTGCCGGAATCGGAATTTCGTCACCCGCTTCGGAGGGAAATTTTAATTAACATATAATATATATATATATTTATATATGTATATATAGTTTTTGAAAAATATTAAATCAAAGTGATTCCATATCTTTCATAGTTTAGATGAAAGAGCACTATATCTCAAGCTATGTATCTATCTCGAAAGATAAACACAAGACTTGAGGATGAGCCTCGATCAAATAAACTAATAAATATATGACATCCGTTTAGTTTGCAAAACTATTTTATTATAAGCCAATAAGTTATCTTATTTAATATGAAAAATTAAATAGGATTTATTTTAAGCTGGGTTTGGAAAAGTTTTCTATAAAAGCAAGTCCTTATAGTTAATTAAATCTTAGACAACCAAAGTTGCATAAGAAAAATCTCGATAAAAATCAAGGGATATTGTCTTTAAAGAGGTCAAAGGAATAGGAATGTTCAATGAAATCATACAAATTTGGAACATTTTACTTTTGGAATCCAAAGAAAGAAGAACTAGGGGATGTAAAAGATTCGGCAGAGAACCTCGGTGACTTCTCAATGTACTCTATGTTTTGGCTTCAATTTAGAGGAGAAATTTTTAAATGTTTTAACTTGTTAGTTTTTTTTAATTAAGTCGTACATCCATGTGAAACGATCACACAAATAGCCTAGAAGATGTCAGGATTTAGGTCATGAAGAATGACAACCTCAGAATCCTAAAGCAAGTTAGGGATTATATTGTATAATAGAGTCATACAAAGGTCTAAAGATAGGTTGAGGATTTATGTTGCTTTAGGGGAACAACCATAAAATCCTATGGCTCAGCTGTTTAATTTTAAGGAATGGTTTAACTGGTGTAGATATGTTTTTCTGTTGAAGATAGATGTGTTTTCCACAATGCTAGCTCCAAGCTCCTCATTGTAATGAGTTTAGGTTTTCTAATGTGTCAAGACATGATGCCAAATCAAGTTTTTCCCAAGGTTATGGTTATTTAAATGTTGTGGCGAACATTAAAGTTGATTAGAGAAACAGTAGTTAGGATTCTATGATTCTCTCGTTCCAGCACCACTATTTTCTTTCGGATTCACTTAGTCCAAATGAATTTACTAAACTCAATTGAATGAGTTCTATACTTTCATTTAGATCATAGTAAATCTCGTTAGCAATCGTAGGTTACCTCCTCCGAGGGATTCCCGATCATCCGATAGAGATGTCTTAATTTAGTTGCAATTTTGTTTTCTTGTTTTGTTTATTATTACATTTTGAGTTGCCTTATATTTTGACTGCTGTGGTGGTGAAATTTATCTTTTTTAATTTTTAGTTTTGGTTTCAATTTTGACATGTAGGGTGACTTTAAGCATACAAGTGAGAAACAAGAGATACAACAAAGTAAATGCAGTAATTTAAAAGCGTACATGTCGGTTCTTCTCGCTCCTTCACCTAAAAGGTTAGCTTTGGCAACATTTATATAATTTTGCAATGAATTTAAATCACAGGAGTAGATGAAAGCAGAACTTTCGAGCGGCAACATTTATATAATTTTGCAATGAATTTAAATCGCAGGAGTAGATGAAAGAAGAACTATCGAGCCCCAAGTTATGACTTTAATGAGTCTCAGAAAATCTTAGTGAATGATTTTAGAACAAATTATAGGAAGTTCAATTTGCCCTTTAATATATTTAAGAGATTTCAGAGTGCCTGGAGTATGACCCTGAAGCATTTTGAAGATTTCTTAAAATATTTCGAGTTTATGTTGAACTTATCATATTGTTCTATTAATCATCCAAGGTTAAGCTAATGTTATCCCATTGCTCATGGAAACTTGATGTTGTATTTATCCTATCCTAAGGCTAGGACACTCCATTAATCAAATGATATTTCATTTAAGAGTTATGTGGGTGGGTACCCCAAAGGCAAATTTAGGTAAGTAAAGGTTTTAGTTTCCAAAGTTAAAATTGGGCTTGTAGTATAAAGAGGTGTTAATCATCAATCATGTTATATTCTAAATCCAATCAAATCAGTTTAAATGTCAAGCCTGGGTCACTACGAAGTCCTGAACAATCACAATAGGTGAAAAGGTAATTAACAAAATTTTGATTTAAATGACATGCATTCTCATTGAAAGATCACATTGTCATCAATCATGGGCTTAAAATTAGTGAAATATTATCTGTCTTAATCAAACCCATCACTTACTAATCAAACACATCACTTACGATTCGTTTAATTTTGATTGACTTCCAAGTCAAGATAATTATGAAAATTACAGTTTTGTTCTTATTATGAAAAATGTGGCAAGTGAGTTGCTACCTCTTACCCATTATATTTCAATCATCCAAAAATATTCATTATGATCAAAATTTCCCCTCTTCCCTTTAATTAATCGTCAATTTTGATAAAGGCACCAAAATCTATAGTTACCCTTCTAACTTTGGGGCTCCTCACTTCATAACTCATCAATCAAAATTCAAATGACTTTAAGAATTTAGAGTGTCCTATCCATCGATTAATTATAACACCAGAGGAGAAAGTGCGGGTTTTGAAATTTTAATTTAATTTAAATAATTATTTAAATTTAGAAAGTAGTACTTTCAAAGTTGATTTTACTTACCTTATCCAAAATAAAGTTTTTATTTATGAGAAAATTACTAGAGGTCCCCTTATACAAGGTTTCAAGTACTATTAGAGTAACACTTATACAAAGTTTCATGATTTTTTTTGAATTAAATCTTTAATTTATTTTTGTAATTATTATTGATTTTTATGTTTTAATTTTCATGGAAAAGATGAGGGAAAATATGTTTTACTTACAAAAATTCTTTTTTATATTTTTATTAAACCTCTCTAAGTCCAGGGAACTCAAAGAAACAAATTTTGTTTTTTTATATTTTTAATTTATTTATTAAAATTATTTTAATGAGAAATAAAGAAAAATTCATTTTAAGCTTTTAAAAAATTTATTTCTAACTTTGAAAAATTAAGAAAAATATCATAATGAGTTCTAAGTGATCACGGAACAATTAGGCACACTTGAAAATATTTTTTTTTTGTATTTTTGGAATCCTTAACTATTTTTAATCATTTTTAATTTGAAATATAGCTCAAAAATCAAGTATTTTATCAAAAATGACTTTTATCTTTCCTAAGTGCTCCTGATAACAAGGAACTTAAAAAAACACTTTTCATTATTTTCCAAAGTGTATTTAATTTAATATAATTATTTTTGTACAAAAATACAAGATTTATTAGAAAATCATCTTTAATACTCAAACTTAGCAAAATAATTTTTAAATTTTTACGCTGGGTAAACATGATTTTTACACACAATGTGGAATTTATTTTGTCAAATTTTAATTATTATTTAATTTACATAAATTAAAACAAGATATATACACTTAAATAAATATATAAATTTACAAAATTATTCAAGCTATCATGATATTTTTCCTAAGCTTCTCTTACCTTAGGAAACCTACTAAAATTATTCCCATAATTTTCTAAGATATATTTTAATTCAAATAATTAAAATAAGCTAAAGTAGTCATCTTAGCTTAAAAATTAAGCTTGGAAGCATAGAGATGTCCTCTAACTTTGGAAAAATCAGAGGGCGTAGCCTCTGTCATGAGGAACAATCACTCAAAATTTCAAGCCATGGTGAGCTATGTTGATCATAATGATATAAAATACTCCAGAGAGTATTTAATTCATTAAAAATCAGATAATCATCAAATAGTTTTATTTTTAGTCCACATTATTTTTGTCTATTCACTGAGCAAGAGGGTTTTTTTATTTTTTCTTATGATTTTTCCATGCAATGTTATTATTTTTTGAAGATCTTGTATTTATTTAAATTAGAAAAAAAGGCTATTTTTCTATTTATCCACCACGGTGCCACCTCAACGTTGGCGTCTTCGAAGCTCCACACGGCGCTCCGCCATTTAAAGATGCCAGCCACCTCAACTGCCACGCGGCTCATTTTTTTGTTTCATCTGTTCATCCATGCAATCTCTACCATCCATAGAATAAAAATGCAATCAAATGACATCTGTTAATTGTCCCCAAATGAGCCATCCCGAGAACCGTTCACACTAAAACCTTATGATCTTAGTCTAGACTCAACAAAATCTCATGGGGTTTGTTCCTACACCTTCTTCTACTCAAGAAGAGCATATCTATATACTTAAATACAGTAAATACGTATGGAGAATCAAATGAAGCTCTGTTACAGTAAATACATATGGAGAATCAAATGAAGCTCTAATGAAGCTCTGTTTAAGGTTGAATTTCAATACCTTTATTTCAAAGGGGAGGCCTCAATCAGATGGTTGTGGTAGCTTCAATTGGATCCAACAAACCTCCGGACAAAGTTCTTGCCTCTGGTGAATTTTCTAGGTATTATTTCGATCAAGCTCAATTTTAGGTGTTGGTCTAGAGCTATGCTAGATGAGAGGGGGCTTATATGGGAGATCAACTACTCTTGCTCTGGTGATGGTGTTGGCAAAGTTAATTGGAGTTTTCTTCACTATGGAGGTGTCACTATGGAGGCGTGGAGAAACTTGACCCGGTTTGAACTGAAATTTTGAGCTCAAAATTGGGCTCCCACAGTCAGAACCTGAGGGGGAAAATGCTGTGCTTCAGTCATGTGCTTGAGTCAAGGAGGTCTTGGAGAGTCTCTGGGAGCAATTTGGTAGAGTTTACCAAAGGAATTTGGTGTTCTCTCTGGTTTTTCCATGGAGGAGGTGAGTTTAAATAGATGGGCTTGGGGTGGAGCTTAAAGCCAATTAATTGATGCAATAAACTACTTATCTTGAGGGCATAAGAGCTCCAAAGAGCACTTAGAGTTGAACAGGTTGGATAAGTTCAATTAGGTTTAAATTTGGTGGGTCTTGGATTTGGGGTTTTATAGTGACTAGGGTGGCTGGCCAGAGTAGAGGAGGTGGTCAGGTGGTCAGGTGAGGCAGTGGGAGAGTTAATTAAGATTAACCTTTAATGGTTTGGCATGATGGTGGAGATATTTTGGTTTTGACCCAAAAATGGGATGAAAACCCTTAATTTAGGGAATCATTGGTCCATATCTTCCCTTGGATGCTTCACAGGGGTTTAGCTTGGTCAAAGGGTGCACCTAGTGGCTATGGTGGTCTTTGGTTGGCCAATTTGGCTTGATTAAGTTAAATTCAATGAAATGGTCCAAGTGGGTCAAGTTGGCTTGATGTTGGGTTTGAATTGGGCTAGCCATGCTATTGAGCTCAATTGATTGGTCAATTTTATGTACATGACCATAAAAAAATAGAGAAGAATTAGAGTGGTTTCGAGTTAATTTAGAAGTTCAATTTGAAGGAATTTGGACTTTTAGTCAATTTTGGGTTGTAATTGTTCGACTAGGCTAGGGTTAGGCTTGGTCCAAATTGATGTCTCAAAATGGTGTAGGGGATTTTCATAAAGAGTTTTTAACATCAATTGGGTGTCAATTTTAGTGTTAGGGCATTCAATTTGGTGGAATTTGGGCATTTGGCTAAATTGAGGCAAATTTGGGGATTTGAAATTTGGGTTATAATTGAGTGGAATTGAGGCTTAAGAAAGGTCAATTAAGTTCTCAATTTGATTAGTAGGAATGTTAGGAAGAGTTTGGGATCAAAATTTAGGCAATTCAGTGGGCTATGGGGTTCAATTGGGTGAGATTGGGTCATATGGTCAAAATTGGGGATTTTGGTTTGAATCAAAATTGAACTAAAAGTATGCAAAAATTAAGCTTGGATTTGTTTTAAAATGATCTTATTCATTATGAGTTTGAGTTTAGAGTTGAAATTTGTGAAAAATGGGATGAAATTGAGGGACATTTAGGACGAATTTGGAGAAATGGGGCCTTTAGAGGCAATTTGGAGGTTTTGGTCAAATTGATCAAAATGGGTTTAATTAGAGGGTGCAAATTGGTTTCAGAGACATTTTAAATGATTTTGAGGGTTTTGGGAAAGTTTGGGACACCAAAGGTATTTTTGTAATTTTAGCAAATTTCGGGGTAAGTAATTTTTAAAATTTTGGGAGGTTTTGAAAAATTTGGGTAATTTCAAAAGATTTAAGATGATTTTTGAACGAACTGGGGTAGTTTGGGGAATGTCAAATTTGGGGTTTGGGGATGTTTTGGTAAATTAGGTAGATTTGGGGCAAAAGACTAAGTTTGGTATTTTGGTGATAGTGACGTGCCAACCATCCTATTTGAGCTATGGAGCAATGGAATTCTCTAGTTTGGGTCTTTCATGTACTGGTCTGGGCTAGACCTTAGCCTATGGCTAGGGGTCTAGGGGACCATCTACATGAGTCTCCCAAAAGATCAAGGAATCAAAGTCAATAAGTTTGGGTTTAGGGTTGTGAGTGGGATGTTGTGGGTAAGTGAGTGAACTAGCTCCAGACCAACACCCAGGGTCAACCTTAAGGCTAAGTAGCCTTATGGGTTGAGCTTGAATGCCCCTTGAGCTTCCCCATATTGACCCCACCTATTAAGTGCTAGAGGTTAGGACACCACAAACTAAAAGGATCTTTCACCATTAGAAATTTATATATTGCTGACCACCTAAGAGTATGCCGACAATAATTTATGCGATTTTTTAAATATTTATATATATAATTAACAGTAGATTATGTATCCAAATGGTTAAAAACTGTTGTTTTACCTTGCTGTGATGCTGAAATTGTTGCAAAGTTTTCGAATACAAATATATTTTGTAGATTTGGGATGTCGAGAGTGATCATAACTAATGGGGGAAGTCATTTTGGAAATGCAATGATGGAGAAATTATTAATGTAATATCATATAAATCATAAATTTGCTACTTCTTATCATCCCCAGACAAGTGGTTTGGCTGAATTATCCTATCATGAAATTAAAAGAATATTGTAAAAATTTGTGAATCCAACTAAAATGGATTTGTCAGTCAAACTTTCTTATGTTTTGTGGGCTTATAGGTCTACATAGAGAGCACCTATAGAAATGTCCCAATACTGGCTAATATTTTGAAAAGCTTGTCATTTACTTGTTGAGCTTAAGCGTAAAACATATTGGGCTAATAAAGAATTTAATTATAACTTAAAGGATGCTGGTGAGAAAAGATTCTTCCAATTAAATGAATGGAAGAGATAAGGAATGAATCATATGAAAGTGCTAAGATTTATAAAGAAAATATGAAGATGTGGCATGATTGGAAGATTCTCACTAAAAATATTGAGCTAGGATAGCAGGTTTTGCTTTATAACGCAAGGTTATGATTACTTCCAAGCAAACATAATTCTAGGTGGATGAGCCCATTTATTGTGATAAAAGTTTATCCCTATGGAGCTGTGGATATCGAAGATCCTAAATTTGATAACATATTTAATGTGAATGGTCACAGGCTGAAACCATACTCATAGACTGAAACTTTATTTTATAAGGGATCAACATAAATTTAATGAAGCAATGATGTTGGCTCAACCAGAATAAACACTTGTTACGTCGGGCTGATGATGTAAAACCAAGCACTCTATGGGAGGAAACCCAAATTATCTGTGTTTCTATCAAATTCTATGTTTTATTTTTGAGTCAGAAAATTTTTGTAGAATTTTGACTATATAATGATTTAGTGATTATTCTAAAACTTGAAAAGATGACTTAGATACGTTAGAATAAGTATTTGGACGTTAAGTTAACCTGTGCTAAATTGAGCACTGACGCTTAAGCGCCAATATATAGCGCTAAAGCATGAAAGTTAAGAACATGAGTAAATATTGGTTTATAGAATTATTAACTATGATTTTGTTGGCTTAAATGTGGGATAGTAGTTCTAAGATGTTCCTAGCAGGTATGAGGGATTTTGGATCCTATAAATAGAGGGGTTATGTAAGGATTTTTACCATAATTCAATTCTAACCCTAAATCGTAAGTGAGAAGAGAGAGTTTTTGAAAAAGATGTCATCTTGGGAGAGAGATTTGAAGAAGGAGGAAGCAATGAGAAATAAATTTATTAGGCAGAGTGTGTAAGAGTTGTACAACGATTTGTAGTCGTTAGTACGATCGAATAATAGTGAAAATTTATAAAATTGAGGCTGACATGGCTTTAATTGAAACAAACGTGATGGAAGTTAACACACATTTGGAACATATGGGATGCCAACTTAAGATGCAGTTTAGTCATACTAGTTTTATAGATTTATAGAAGAAGCAGACAAGGCCATGTATTTGAAGAACAAGTGGATTGAAGAAGATTCATCTAGAGTTAATAATCACCATCCGTTTTATCAGATTTACATTGAAAGTGTTGAAGGACAGACTAATGATAGGCCAGGATTCGTTCCACCAAATGGAGGTGGAATTAAGTTCTTTGTAAGCATTTGTGTGTTTAGTGTTTGTTTTTTAATGATAAGTAGGTTTAGAGTGTTTTTAATGTTAAGATTATTTAGTGTTTGTGTTAGAATTTTCTCATCCAAGACAATTTGGATTGAGAATTTATTTATTGAAAATATTTGTAACTGTTTGTGAATGAATATGAGTGTTTGTTTGTGTGAAATTTTGTGTTATTTAGAGTTGAGTTGAATTAATTAAGTTTGGTGATTCTTAAGAAAGAGGAGAGTTGAAAGGGAAGAAAATAGTAATTATGAAGTTATGAAACCTTGTAGGGTTGATTGAGTTAGGCTAGAAGTGCATTTTACTTAAAACCAAAAAATCAAAATTTGTGCATTAGACCTTAAGCGCCAAGACCCTATCATTAAGCACTGTCTAAATCGAGGGACGGGCGATTAAGCGCCGAACCATTTGCGCTTAAGAGACGATTCACGTAAACCGGTTTGCGAACGGTTTAAGATGATAAATCAGTCCAAAAAACTCCATTTTCACACCTCACATTTGTCCCCTTCCTCTAGCATTTATGATTTTGAAGTTAGGGCACTCCCTATTTTAAAAATTTCTTGGTGATTTGAAGAAAGTATTGCTAGATTTTATATCCTTGAGGTAAGAGCTTCACATTTATGTAGAAATTTTTTATTTTCACCATGTATTTTGAGTACATTATAGATCTACTCAAAAATCACTATTCATGGTGAAAATTTGAGAAAAAATTATGGAAAATAATTAGATTTGATTGTTTAAGCTTTTAGGACCTAAGTTTAATGATTTAGAATTGAATTTGGAGTTTATAGTGAATTTTATGTGACTTTTAGAATTGACACTAAGAATGAAGAGGACCAAGGAAAAAGCTCAATTTGATTCAACTAACCTTTTTAGTGCTAGAGCTCAGGATCGATATACTGATGCACTGCAATCAAGAAAGTAGATTCCAGAGCATTGTTTTAAAAGTCCAGAAGGAGCTATAAAAGATTTGATTTTTCACCGTCAGTGGAAGCGGTTTTGTTGTTTTTCAGTTGTGGCAGTTATTTATGTTGTGAGGGAGTTTTATACAAAGCTCCCTGAGACTGAAAGAGTCATGGTTAAAGGAAAGATAGTGCCTTTCTCACATGAGGCAATAAATTAGTTTTATCATTTTCCCCTGAGAACTTTATGTTTTTATTCAAACTATAGTCCAAATGAGGATGAGTTAGATGAGATCATTTGATCGTTGACTAGAGGAAGAGGATTATGGAAGATTAACAATGGAATGAAAGTCAACTTCCCCACATCAAAGTTAGATGCCACTGTGAAAGCATGAAGAAATTTTATTTCTACTTTTATGCTGCCTACCAATCATCTTAGTGAAGTGACCCATGATCAAGCAACTTTAAACAATTATATTCAGTAGTTCAAGCCTATCGACAATGAAGCTTTGATTTATAGTGTTATCACTAGTTTTGTCGTTGTTGCTACTACCGCAAGCTTGGGATTTGCATCCATGATCTTTTAATTTTGTGAACAAACTGGAGTTAGATTTGATAGTTGGGAAGAGATATTGTAGCCACTCAAGCCTATTTCTAGTGTGAACGTGAAGCCTTATTTACGTAATTCAATTTTTGGCTGGAGAGTTTAATTTTACTGTAGTTTAGATGCTTTGACATCTTGAGCATCCATTGCACATGATTCTACATCACAGGATCAGACTTCTGGATCTGATTCTCAGCCACAACTATTGCAGAGGATTTTAGACAACAATAACTATACTGATGATAACGTATTAAATTTAGAGAATTTTGTAGAGCATATAGATGGATATATGAAGGGAAGTAGTAATTATGAGGAAGAACATAACTCATCTAAGGAGAGCCTCATGAAGGTTTTCCCTCAATATCCAAGATATCCTCCATATGAGCCTGCCATTACTTAGCATAGTGATGAGAGTGATGCTGAGGGAAATGATGATTAGACTGGTTTTATAGTTTAGTTTAGTTTTCTTATGTATTGATGTGAACTCTTAATGGTGTAGTTATACTGTAATTTTATTTTGCTTTGTGTTGAATTTATTTAAATTGTTAGTTTTGTCTGTGTTTAGTTTTGATAGACACTTCTATAATGTATTTTTATTTTTGGTGATAGTAATTGTGTTAACTGTGTTGTTTAGCATTTTTAGTTAGTTTGTATTGAACTTAATTATGATCTTAGCACGGTTTAGAACATTACTAACTTAAACTTAAAAACTTCATGCTTTAAATTTTTAATTTACTACCACATATTTTCTTTATCTACCAGATTTACTACCAGATATTTTCTTTATGTTGCAGTTGTGTATATTTGTTAGTGTATTTGTTTGCTTTTATGATATCCTCCACTGCATATATGTTTAATGAATCTCTACATGTCAAGTAAATTTAAATTTGATTAATTTAATTTTTACTCCTCTTTTTAAATTTAGTACTTGTATATTTATGATATAAAAAATTATGTTAGCATGTTATCTTTAAATTTTCATTCCTGCCAATATTTATATAGGATGCATTTAAATTTGGGGGAGGGAATGAAAAATTTTCTAAAAACATGAAATTTATTTCTTATCAAATGTATTTCAAAACAATTTGATTTTGATTTGAAGAAAAATGATCATGTATATGAAGTTATATTAGGGAAGTAAAATTTTGAGTAAAGAAATGAGTAAGAGAATTTGGTGAAAATTTATAGTAATGAAGAAAAACATAAAGTTAAAATTTTTTAATGTGGAAATGATAAATATTGTGTAACTATCTTTAGTAAGAGAAATTGTATTTTTGAAAAATGTAGAAGAGTTGGACTTTTATTTTCAAAACTTAAATTTCTTTTTATTGAAAATAATTTTCAAAGCTATTATTATGTTTTAAAGTAAACAAAATATATCAACTCTTTGCTTCAGGAAAGGAATAGTGGAATTCAAAATCATTAAAGGTTTATCCAGACATAGTAATCCTTGCCTGTAAATGAAAAGGAAAAGAAAATAAGAAAAGAAAGAAAAAAAAAAAGAAGAGGAAAGAAACAGAAAAGAAAAGAAAGGTTGAGAAAGGGAGGAGAAGCTTGAGGATTAGTGCCTAATTAAATATTGGTTCCACATCTTATACTTTTAAATTATAAGACTTGAGAAACTTTTAAGCTTAAAGATATAATACAATAAGTAAAATTATGCTTAACAAAACTTTCTAAGTGGAGATTATAGAATGACTAAAGTGTATATTATGGGAATCTACAATATTTCTGAACTAGATAGAAACTCATTTTTTCAGAATTCTTTACATTAAAAATTTTTGAACTCTAAGTTGGTTTCATTTTCTAATATTTCTTCTAAATTGGACTACTATATTTCTACATTAAAATTTAGAAACTCCTAGAGTAACTCATATACATAATATATTTATTTAGTTTTTAAAAGATTGAAGTGTCACATGAGGACAAGTAACATATTAAGTTTGAGGGACTTTGATACACCTAAAATATAGCCTTTTTTTACACATTTTCACACCTATTTTTGAGATATTGCACTTTAATGAAATGTATTTTTGTCTTTTTTCTTCAGGAACAATCAAATGGATGAAAAATAGTAAAAGGAGTGAAAAAGACCAAATTTGGCGCAAAAACAAAGAAGGTGCAAAAAATGAACTGAGGTGCTTAAGGGCCTAGGACTGACGCTAACGTGCCAATTATTCATATAGAGTCGCACATAAGTGCCAAGTACCCCATGCTTAAGCGCTAGAAGTAGTTAGATGATTTATTAAATTTAGATGAATTTTTTATGAGGAATTTAAAGCAACCCTTGGTAAAAATGTGGGAAATAGTTCTTGGACACAAAAATTCATTCAATTGGCTTTTGAAAAGAGCCAACTTCTAGAAGATTCATTGAATAGAGACACATTTTTAAGAGACACCAAGTCACCTCTTAGATTTTTATTAAAGAAGACTTGGATAATCAAAGGAAGAGGCCAATCCACATTCAATTGCCATCATTCTTCAAAGTAACAGCCATCGCCAACGTCAGCCACCTTTTATTTATTTTGAGTTTTAGTTTGTATTTTGAGTGAAAGAAGAGAATTCAAAACAACTTCAAGACATTTGCTGGAGAGGATTTGAGATGACTTTTTATCTTTTTTACTACATTTGGTTTTAATTTAGATTTCTTGTTGTATGCATGATTTCTACTTTTAAACTCAATTGTGGTTGTGTTTTCTCCATGGATTCTGAGTAGTTTTCTTTATCTTTTTCTTTAAAATGATAAGTGATTAATAAATTGAAAGGAAGTTGTGTGAAGTAATAGAATTTAATGTTGGAAGAAGTTGTGATGATTTTAAACCTTGTACTTCATTTACTTCTTGATTTGACCAATTAAGATGTTAATACCTTTTGTGAGAACGTGTAAGATCCGAGATGGTATTTTCTCAGTAAAAAAATGGTAGGAATCACATGAGGTTGCATGGATAAGAATGTAGTTCAGGGGGTTGAGTGCAAACAAATAAGGAAATAAACTTTGAAGGGTGTAGAATTAGAAGAATTTAGAGTGACAGGCTAAAGCAAACAATTTGATTTATAATTTTAGTTTTTGATACGAGATGTTAGCCCCTAGGTGGAGAGAGAAGAGAGAACACTAGAGTGAGAGCTAGTATCTTTTCTACCTAACCAGTCTTCAAAACTATTCAAACTATAGATTATACAATGTTCTTTATAGCATCTCTAGTAAGGGAAAAGA
>NW_018165548.1:60667-66213 GCF_001263595.1 Phalaenopsis equestris
TTCCACAATAGAATTTCTATACTTGTTACTGATTCATGCTAAGGAAATTGATATTTTATTTATATTGAATTCATCTTACAAGGATTTAGTTAAGATAATTAGTTTCTTATTTTATTTTAAATTATCATAAATTTATATAAAGAATTGAACTTTATTCTTATTTTAGCATCTAAAGTTTAAGTAAGAATAATTGGCTAAGTAGAGTTTCGTTATCTAATTTCTTTTATTTTGTAAAGTTGCATATTTTATTTATCCTTGTGGGTTTGATATTTGGGGCTTAATAAAAAATTCTAATATTACTTGATAACCATACTAATACTTCCGTAGTATCTCATAATTAAATATTATAACTTTATTCTTATTTTCTTCATAGTGATGAATTTACCTAGCTTTTCCTTTGGGGTTAAGTTCTTGGCTTCGTTGCAAAGAAGGAGTTATTATTAAGAAAATTAAGCATATAATCACATAAATCACAATTAATATCTATACAGAAAGTCAGAGTTAGTACCACATTTTACTTTGGAAAGAGCTGTGGCAATCGTCTGAGGGGGACTGCAAATAAATAGGGAGATAAGATTTGATGGGTGTAGAATTGATGTTTCTAGGGTGCATACTAGATTCTTTTCTCAATTTGGTCTAAAGATTTGAACTAAGGTTCACTGGTAGGTCTAATAGAGAGGGCTAAGTGGGTAATTTATAAGTGAGAGACCAGAACCTACCCAGCACTACTATACATGCTGACAACAACTTTAGATTAGTCTATGTTTGTTACACATTCAAAAGAAGTAAAAAATAGATATGCTCCTATTTCTCACAACAATATTATATTTTAAGCATTTCATTCCTTTACATTATCTAGGTCAATGCACGAGAAGGATAGTCTTTGACATCTCGAAATTCTCCGAACTAATTAATCTAGATAAGTTACCTTTAAAATTAATATTTGCTTTTAGAAATAATTGTTATCCTTACATTTAATAATTGCATTTAGGAGCAATTTTTAGATAAAATTCCATCTTAATCTACCTTCCAACCTAAGACTTGATAGCATTAGACTAGGATTTTGTTAAGACGGCTTTCTTACTCGCTTCTCTGTGGGATCGATACCGTGGAGTTTAAAAAAAATCATATATTATTTGAAACGATACATATAGTTGCGTAGTATCCCTAGTGTGTAAACTATTTTCAAAATTTTATAGCATTTCTATTTTGCACAGTATCCACTAAATTTAAATTTTGGTCATGTTTTTTACCATCTTTTGCAAGCTAAATTACTCCATAATTGGGGGTCGGGTCCAGTTTTTAGCGTTGTTGCCCTGATAACTTTGGTACGAACTTTAGGAGAATTTTTAGTTGAACCAAATAGACTTACATTTATAAATTTTAGTGTTCTGATATAGTGTATTTAATTATTGTGTGCTTATTTTAAAAATATAAAAAAATTTAAAATAATAAAATATTTTCTTGTGTTTCACACACTTAATATCTATCCTATTAGTTGAGTCTCTAGATTTGTATGTATAGTTAAGGAGTTACAGACCTTGAATCATACAACTCAGAAATAGAGAGAAATGTTTGGAGGATTAGGAAACTGAAAAGATCTTCAGAAGCTATTGTATAAATGATGAATTATTATGAACATGATATGCTGAATATTTTAACTTCTCAAGTTGTCGATATTTCAAGAAAGTTGAATCATTCTAAGTTGGGTTAACTTGGAGAACCTCTATTCATTAAATAAAACTCATTTGGACATTTGTTTGATAATAACTCTTTTGAAACTATGTAAGAGATAGAAAATCACTCAAACAATTCTTATTTTGATTACTACAACCTAGGCTGGGAGATTTTTTCAAACTTTAACATGAATAACAATTATGAAGGAGGAAACCAAATCATGGGATTACAATCAAGATGATCCTTTAGGTAATTGGAATAATCAGGAAGACTATAACTTTGGACCTTCTTTTCCTTTTGAATTTAACTCTAACCCACCATGTGAGGAGAAGGAGATATCTATAGAATAGGTTGCATATCAAATGGAGAGTCAGTAGAAAAGTCGAAGGGCTGCTATAAGAAATATATAAAATCAATTGGGGATGATTGTTGACTCAACTAATATTTATCCTCCAGATATTTTACATGGTGATCCTGAGAGAAACCATAAGGAGAGTAATGGTGAGCAAGATAAGATTATCAAACTAAAAATTAGAAGAGAATTGAAGGATATATTTCAAAAGTACCTTGAGTTGAGAAATGAAGAGATGGGGATTGAATGAACAATGGAAGAAATTCCTAAAAAATTAGAAAAACCTATTTCATCAACTAATTTAAATATAGAAAGACGTCCTATACCATATAATCAGTGCCAATGATATGAATTAGAAGATAACTTGAGACTTAAGAATATCCCAGTGGAGTTTGATTTATGATCTGAATCATCTAGAGGAATCAAACTCAAAAAAATTAGAAAAACCTATTTCATCAACTAATTTAAATATAGAAAGACGTCCTATACCATATAATCAGTGCCAATGATATGAATTAGAAGATAACTTGAGACTTAAGAATATCCCAGTGGAATTTGATTTATGATCCGAATCATCTAGAGGAATCTAACTCAAACTTTTAGAGACCTAGAATTATCATATGGAGATCCATTTCTTATGAGTTTTAAGGATAATATTAATATGCAGATTGAGAATACCAAAAGAAGAATATTGGATCTTGAATGAAACTTGAGGAACAATAACTGGAATCAATTTGACAAGTTCAATGAAAAACTAAAATTTGAGGATTAATAAGAATCCTAGGATCAAGAAAAAATTGTGTGATTGATCGGTGTTAACTTAAATGAAAATTTGATATGGGAGGAAATCTTTTGTTGGGCTAGCGACGTTAAATTAAGTGCTTCGTGAGAGGCAACCCTTGGTTATCAGTTTGGTTTGATTTATTATGATTGTAAGTCATGATTTTTTATGTTGTATTGAGTTTGCTTTAGTATGGATTGATCAGTTTGAAAGATGATTGATGAATGTTTGGATTGTTAGTGTTTTGTTTTCAATTTGATAAGTCATGAGTGAGGTGATTCCATAACTTTTAATTGTGAATAAACTCGTTGATGTTCTCTTATATTAGTTGGATTAACGGGTCCACTATGACTTGAGTCTCAACCATATTTGAGTTTTATAGGAGCCATCTTCAGTTTGGACAATGATAGTTCCCTCCTAATTTTGGTACTTCCTTTCTTTGACCTTGTTTCTTGTCGGTAGGGTCATGAACTTACTTAACGGTCAACATGTGAATGACCTTACACTATCCTTAAAATAATTAGACACACTTACTTAATAGGATATGGCGACAACTAGGGTTGGTTCTTACAACATCAAGGATAATCAAATCCATGAGATTAGACTCTTTAAAAATATTTATAAGTAACCCAATTTATTAGTGTTCCGATTTCGTTAAAAACTGGAAGTAAGTTAATGATATGCGATGAGTTCAAGGAAGAATTAACCCATTTATCATTTGTGTTTGAGTTTGTGTTACAATTGTATACAGGACTTGAAGAACACTTAAATATATATTCCTATGCTGATACCTATTATGCGATTAGACTTCTCTTTAGTTTAATTTCATGCTAGCATGTTTAGCTTAGATTAACTTTTTGTTCCATATTGTTTTGTCCTGATGAATACTTGAAGATGTTTCTGATAGACATTGATGGTAGATAAAATTTATGAACTGTTTTTCTTCGTGCTTATATTTTTTTTACTGAGTGTTCGAACACTTAAATATATATTCCTATGCTGATACCTATTATGCGATTAGACTTCTCTTTAGTTTAATTTCATGCTAGCATGTTTAGTTTAGATTAACTTTTTGTTCCATATTGTTTTGTCCTGATGAATACTTGAAGATGTTTCTGATAGACATTGATTGTAGATAAAATTTATGAACTGTTTGTCTTCGTGCTTATATTTTTTTTACTGAATGTTATACATGTTAAAAATCAAGTTTGTGGGGAAGAAAAACATTTTAAAATTTTTATTTTCTCCATTTTATATAGTATTGTCTATGTGTTAGAATAGCATTTTACTTAGTAATTTTTATGCTATTCATATTGATTTGAGATTTACTACTACACCACCTAGTTTTACTACTTGTACCAAAACTTTTATATGTTTGGAGCTCTGTGATAGATAATTCTCTTAAATTTATCCTTTTTAAGACTTCATATGTACTGTAATGTTTAAAACTATTTAAGAAATTAAGTTGGGGGGGGGGAAGAACAATCATTTTTAAAACTTAACTTTATTTTTCCTCAGTAGCATGTACTTAATTTGATATCACTTTTAAAATAAAATGTGGTATGTGGTGTTATCTTTAAGATACAAAAATATTGACATTTAAGAACGATATAAAAGAACTTAATAGAAAAGTTAGTAAAAGGGATGTAACTAAAGTTAATATATTTAGTATAAAAAATTAGGAATGATATAAAAGAACTGTTGACCACATTTTTGGTTGAGGTATAGTTTTTCTCTTTAGTAGCCTAAGGTCTAGCCATAGGACTTCCTGTTGACTATTCCTAGAAAACTAGAAGAGGAACCCTCAAAATTAGAAATTCTAAACTCCTCTTTACTCAACTTGAAGTTTTACATATTGGTCCTAACCTCTAGCACTTAGTAGGTGGGGTCACTATGGGGGAGCTCAAGAAGAGTACCTATAGGACTACTAGACCTTAGGGTTAGCCCTGGGTGTTGGTCTAAAGCTAAAGCACTCACCAACAATCACCTCATTCACAACCACTCACAAGCACAAACCAAAATTTCTTGACTTTGATCCCTTGATACTTTTGGGATACTCATGTAGATGGTCCCCTAGACCCACTAGCTCTAGGCTAGCGTTTAACTAAGACCAACACATAGAGGACTCAAATGGGGTTTCCATTTTTCCATGGCTTATTTATGGTGGTTGGCACCCCAACTCTACCAAAATACCCAACTTAGCCTTTTTCCCATAAACTTCCCAAAATTACCTATATGTAAATTAAGACTTCCTTCTATAGCGGGCGACGAGATTTTGATTCCGGTGACTGACAGCTTCTTAGAGACAACTCCTCCAACCAAAATAGTGTCGACAGCTTCTAGAGACTCCGCTGGGGAAAAACTTCTCTTTCCATTTAAATCAGGAAAATGCTATCTTCATTCATTGGTAGTGTGTCCATGTCCCTCTTGGACAAAATTACCCTTCTTCTGTTGACCTACTTTACTCATTTCTGCCTTAAGAAAGTACGACCAACTCTTTGGACTTCAGAATTGTCTGTTCAATCACCTTTGAACAGAGGGGTTCAGGAGGCCATTAAGGACTCTTTAAATGTTCATGTGGTGTTGGAACCCCAATAGGTGTGTCGGTGGACTAGTTCTACTTGGGCATTGTGTGTTGCTAAATGGATCTCGTACTGGGTCCTAAACTCTTCACATCTCTTTTTTCGAGTGTGATTGGCTAACTTGCAAACTAAATCAAATTTGTGTCGTGCTGCC
>NW_018165548.1:66234-79266 GCF_001263595.1 Phalaenopsis equestris
TTTCCTTATATAAATTAAATGTTTTTTTTCTTTTAAAACTACTTTCATTAAAAAATTTTAAAACTGCCACCAAATTAAATAGAAAAGCTTACCCGGTCTAAAGATCAACCTCTATTAATTTTTAGTACTTGCACTAAGATTATGAGGTTTTGTCCATATAACTAACCATAAAACTTTTTGTTTTCAAGCTGTTGTAATGGCCTACACAGCGCTGTCTTTTTCCTGTAACTTGCCGATAAATTATGAAGCCCGCAACGTTGCTCCCACCATCAAGTTCAAAGCCGGATTTGAAGACCTTGAGGTTATCCACAAAAAGGCTCCATTCATCTTGATGAAAGTTATCGCTCCAGAAGTTTAGGGACCGTATTCTGAGTTGAACCTGAATTGTCTTGAGGACTTCCATTCCTACAAGAAAGCGAAGACTACTGTTGTCGTGGCACTTACCAAGTATGCTGTCCCCGCTGCTACTAAAGGGAACAAAGTAATGATCATTGAAGATCCGACTGAGGGATTATTTGTTGCACCATCAGTGTTTGGAATTAGGTTGGGTTTGAAAACTACACCACTAACTCGAACCCAATAGAGAAACTTTAGCAAAAGAGTTCGGAAAGCTACTAAAGCTCAGGCTCTTAAGGAAGTGCCTACTGAGGAAGATCCTCACCATGATGAGTCAGGATTACCGGTAACATACCCACTCTTGTGAGGAAGTAGATTTCATCCTTTGATGGATACCGATGGGTACGAAAGTATCCGAAAGATTGCCGCTGCATTACTGTCATTTCATGAGCAGGGTGTGGAGAGAAAGAAACATACTCCTATCACCCGAGTTAGTTTAGTTTTCAGAGGCTAGCCACCAAAGAAGGTTTTTCTGTCAGTGAACTACTTAAAAGTGTGGGACATGCAATATCCCCTCGCATGAGAGAAATTTTAAAGGACGTCAGATCCGCCAAACAATCTCAAAAGTTAACTGAGGCTTTGCCTACTTGTATTTCTATCAGGTTTTGCTTGGGAAGCAGAGTTGATACCATCATAGTCACCACCGAGTCTGTCGTCGCCAGGACCATAGGTCGTCGACCGATCACCCACTATAAAGACATCCTTAAAATTCTAAAGGAAAATACAAAGAGATTACTCGATAGTGTAGCTGGTCTACACCATGGGGAGCATACTCTTCCTCGACATATCAATTTTCCTGCTAGGACACTTCGTCCTGAGGCATCATCGTCAAAGAAAAATGTATGGATACCTAAGGTCGCTGTACCAATACAGTCCAGTAAGCCCGTAGGGCAAGATCATGGAATGAAGGCAGGGTCCAAAGTATCTGACATCATTACAGTGATTGCTAGTGAAATGGAAGAATGAGAGGAGGAGGTTTAGTAGGGTCCTCCAGATCTTAAGGAAATCAAAGAATCAATGATTGAAGAAAAAATTGAAATGCTTAGGGCTGAGATTTCCAAGCGGGAACATGGAGTCTCCTTTGATGATGATGAAGACTTTGACTATAATGATTACCTCGAAGGGGATTTCATGGATTTTCATGTTATTGAAACCAGAGCCGCTACATCTACGCGTAAGGCTCAACCTCTCGTCAAAGAGAACACTGTAGATGAGCTGCGTAGGAATATTCTCCTAAGAGATGAGCAAGTCAGTCAACTAGAGAAAAGGATAGAAGAGATGATTGTAGCCATGACCGCTTTGGCCACCATTCAAGGGAAATCACAAGAACCGCAACTAGCATCTTCAGATGTCAACCAACCCAAGATCATACATATTACAGATGAAAGTAGAGAAGTTGCCTCGGCAAACAGAGATGAGCAACCAAAGAAGGATTCTCCATCTAGCGACATACAATAGAAAGAATTTAAGCAAATGGACGAGCAAGTTCGGGAAGTGTTAATCTAATCTAAGGGCGATGCGTTGATTCTAAAGGGTAGACCACATTGGAAGGAATTTGATGTCGTACCCTTCCCCAAGGTTTCGTGGCCCCAAACGTAAAGATATTCGACGGGACTGGAAATACTAGATAACATATAGCACATTTCCGAACCACTTGTGGCAACACAAGGAATAACAAGGCCTTACTCTTACAATGGTTCGTGAGCAGCCTGTCAGGGATTCCCTTCGATTGGTATATTGATTTTCCCAACGGATCAGTAAAGACATTTGCCGAGCTAAAAAAATTATTTGTGTATAGATTCACCAGAGTGCAACATCATGTATCTATAGGAGAACTCATGATGGAAAAGCAAAAGCCCAACGAGACTTTGGTGGACTACATTTTGAGGTGGAGAAACCTTAGCATGAAGTGTGAACCTCAGCTACAGGAACATCATGTGATTGGGATCTTACTCAAAAGCATTCATGGTCTAGTAGCTTTCATGCTCAAGGGACTCACCATCAAATCCTTTGAGAAGATACTCAGTAAAGCTAGCAATCTTCAAGAAGAAATCAAACATATGGATTCACACAAAAAGTCCAAGGCAACCAGAGTGTTTGAAAAGAAATTAGGAACAATAGCCACCATTGACAAAAGAAAACAGCTAATGAAGATATATGCAAAAAATCCTCATCAGTCTACATCATAACATACTCAGAAACAAAATATCCAGTCCAACCAGCGATCGCCTCAAGGAGAGTCATCTCAAAATAAGAGAATATCTCTAACAGAATGACAAAAAATGCTTTATTATTTCAAAGATAAACCAATATCCAAAATGTTTAGAAGTCTGATGAAAAAGCCTGAGTTCAAATTACCAAAGCCAAAGAAACCATAAGAGGTCGATAAAAGGATGAACCAAATTATTGCCCGTATCACCGATTGTTGGGAAACACTATAGAAGAATGCTTCATCTTCAAGGATTGGCTCAAGAAAAATCTCAAGGAAAGAAATAAAACAATTCTGAAAGAATATTTAAAAGAACCTGAAAAAGGTTCTGTAAATATGATTATGGCCGAGCCGATTTCTCCGATTGATCCATATACTGGAGAAGAGGGATGGAGTATGACTTGGGACGAGCTCAAGAGGGTCCTAAATCAAATCCAGAATTCATCAAAAAAATCTTCCAAATACACTGGAAAAGATGGATGGAGTGCGTTCTGGAGCAAATCATCCAAGAAAATATTGAACAAAATCCAGAAGATGTCAAAACAAACTTCCATTCAGATTCTTTAACCTATCAAGCCCGAGATGAAGATTTCACCATAAGAGCCTTCATTGTCAAAAATAAAGAGAAAGAAGAATGTCATCGCAAAGATTGATAGCACAGAGTGTACGATAGGGACTGCCTCTGCTAGATTGGTTGTCTCAAATTCAAGGAACAAAATCCTCAAACCCTTTGACTTTGTATGATTATCTTTTTGCCCCCCAGGGTCTTATGAATATAATGGTCGTGACTATTTATAGTGATGACGTAATCAATTATGACCAATCTAACTTTGATCTCAATTCTCGAAATGATTCTCAAATTGTACTTAAGTCTGATGAACTCGCTAACAAGATAGAAGAAGATATCAATGATACTAACTACGATAGCACCAAAAATGAGGAGCCAATCCTCGAGCACTATGACAAACACCAAAAAATTCAACTAAGGTACCTCAAGAAGAAGAAGCTACAAAAATAAACTTAAACAAAAATAAACTTAAGGAACTTAAGGAACGGGAAAGTGTTACCCCCGAGAACAGCTCCAGTGGATAAATGAAAATAAATAGTAACTCGAGAAGAACTACCTCCACCTGCACCCGTGGAAGAAACACATAACCAAGAGAAAATTGAAGGACCATACAAAGTGGATTACAACGTGCTAGCACACCTTAGGAAGTTTTCAACCCGATTAAGCACCTATGACGCCTAATCCTATCAAAGGAGATGAGAGAGTCACTAGTTATAGCGTTTCTTGACCCAGAGATTTGCTTAGCTCATTTGGCCATCACATCCTCAAATGAAGTTTGCTCGTTGAAAGAACAACCTGGGGTAACTGTTACAGATGAAGATTTGCTGCTTGATACCACCAACCACAATTGACCACTCTACATCAACGTTAACATCGGCAGATTTGTGTTGTCCAGAGTTTTAGTAGATCTAGGAGCATCACTCAACTTGATGAGTCTACGAACATTCGACTCATTGGACATTAAAGCTCAAGAGCCTACGATCGATAAAATGATGCTAAGAGAATTCAACCAAAGGGAGAAAAAGCCCTTGGATCCATTACATTATTTATGAAGGTTTGAGAACTAGAAATAGTCTCTAAATTTCATATCATTGACGCCGAGTCTCTTTCAGTGATCTACTTGGTCGACCGTGGATTCATGAACAAAACATGGTTTCGTTGTCCCTTCACCAGCACATCAAATACTATAAAGAAGTACAAGAACATTGCATCAAAGGTGATCTACAACAATTTTTAGTTCATGAAGTTGGCATTCATGAAAATACTGCCTACTACCGGCCTTCGAAGGAAATTGTCTTCTCTCACGAAATTGCAACAAACAAAAGTAAAGATTTAGAAGAAGTACAACGACAGAGCCATTCAACACCGCTTCAGCGATCTTCTACTACTCTCTTACAACAAGTTGGTGGAGGTCTCTTTAGTTCGTGCACCCGAGGTAGAGGTCGGGGACGTGGACGAGCAAGAACCAACTTAATCATTTAACAGACTATGCCAACCATCAACATCGGTGATGAAGACAGTTTTGAAGATGAAATAAAGATGACAAAATAGAAGAAACCTCAGTACAAGATATCCTTAGAAGATGCAAAGGAAAGTGAATATGAGTAATAAATATGAGACAATGTATGATCGGATAAACCACTATGTGAACACCATGGCCCTTACTCTGATTCTCCCTCAAAAGGTCGAGAGTTTATAGGTCAAGGAAGTCCGTAGTGTTGGTTCAAAGCTGATCAAATTTTAACGTGCTTCAACCTCTACTAATCTTGAAAATCATGTAAATTTGGATAAGGATCCTGATGAATTAATGGATTTGCCTATTGAATATTTTTCACCTTACGTATAAAAGTTAATTCAACAAGGACACTTACCAAAACAAATGCCAAGAGATAAATTACAACTTTTTAAAAAGTTATGCAGTGTTAAATGTCAAACTCCAAACTCGAAAAAGGGTCTCAGATTTAGTACAGTCGGACAAGTCGATGATTCAAAATTTTCTATGATTGTTATTAGTGAATCAGGAGAGGATTGCCTTGATATAGAGTATGACTCTACTGATCAACTGATAGAAGATGCTTAGACAGAATTTGAGGAGGAAATTAAATCAACGATTTATGACTTGAAGGAAATTAACCTCGGGACTGAAGAACAACCCTAACCTACATTTATAAGTTCTCTACTTAACAATGAAGAATCTCTACACCTGATCAAATTGTTAACAGTATTCAAATATTACTTCACATGGAGTTAAGATGAAATGTTAGGACTATCTGCAGAAGCTGCAGCTCACAAATTCAAGGTGGACAAGAGTATAATCAAGTAGACAAGCACCCATTTGAATGCGCCTCGAAATAGAACAACAAGTCATAGTCGAGGTGAAAATTAATAGACGCTAACTTTGTGCGGGAAGAGCAATACCCCACATGGTTAGCCAATATTGTACCTGTCAAGAAGAAAAATGGTCAAATCCATGTTTGCGTCGACTTCAAAGATTTAAACAAAGCATGTCTGAAAGACGAGTTTCCAATACCAATACTAGAAATGATGGTGGATATCGCTTCCAAACATGAAATCTTCTATCTTCTCTTTCATGGATGGATCATCGAGATACAACCAAATCAAGATGGCTCCCAAGGATGCAACACTTACAGCCTTCAGGACACCGATAAGAATTTTCTACTACACAGTGATGCTGTTTAGGTTAAAGAACGCCGAAGCAACATATCAATGTGCAATGACAAAGATTTTTGATGATTTCATTCACAATCAAATGGAAAGTTATGTGGATGATTGGGTCATAAAAAGCAAACAAAAAATAGACCATTTGTGTGATTTGAGTATCGTGTTCGAACGGTTACAATTATATGACCTTAAAATGAATCCCTTAAAGTGCACCTTTGGAATTACCTCCAAGAAATTCCTAGGATTTGTTGTCCTTGTAAAGAAAATGTACTCTACTACTTGAGTTGTCGTCTGATACCAACATGAAAAAGATTTAATGACACCTCTTGTTTTGGCAGCCCCTATCATAGGAAAAGTGGCATATTTGAGATGCTTTATTTCTAATCTCTCAGGTATATGTCAGCTTTTCTCGACATTAATTAAAAAGGACATCAAATTAATTTGGAAAGAGAAATGCCAGTGGGCCTTTGAGGACATTGAAAAAGATTTAATGACACCTCTTGTTTTGGCAGCCCCTATCATAGGAAAAGTTTTGATACTTTATACCGCGACCCTAGATGACTCTCTTGGAGCCCTCTTAACCCAAGTCAATGACGAGGGTAAAGAAAAGGTACTCTACTACTTGAGTTGTCGTCTGATACCAACAGAAATAAGTTTTCCACTTATTGAGAAGCATTGTCTGCCGTTAATTTTCACCACCCAAAAGCTTAGACATTACATGCTTTCTCATAAGATTAACCAAATCTTGAAAGTTAAACCCGACCAACACTCTCCGGACGTCTAGCAAGATGGTCGATGAACTTATTGCAATTTGATATAACTTTTGTTCCCCTCCGTGCTATCAAGGGATAAATTCTAGCGGACTTTCTCGCCGCACACCCACTGCCAGTTGGGTCCCCTCTCAATGATGAACTACTAGATGAGCAAGTATTACAAATGGAATTCTTCAGTGCGCAATGCTGGGAGAAGTACTTTGACGGTGCTTCATCAGCCAAAAAAGATAAAGGATTAGACACATTCATACCAGGCTAAGCAAGAATCGGTCTGATCTTTATCATGCCAGATAAGGGTATGTTGAGGTTCTCATACCACCTGACAGAGCTGTGCACCAACAATGAAGCAGAATATGAAGCCTTAATCATCGGATTAGAATTGGCAATCTTAATGGATATAACAGATATCGCCATCTATGGAGACTCACAACTCGCCATCCAACAAGTCACCGGGCAATACAAAATTCTGAAAACACGGCTAGTAAAATACCACCAGTACACAATGAAGCTACTGGAGCAAGTTCCCTATGTGACTTTCTGTCGGATTCCTCAGGTAGACAATGCTCATGCCGACGCATTAGCAAAACTTGCTAAGGAATTGGCGTGTCCCACGGAGGATTCCATCGAAATCAAAATAAAAGCAAAAAAAGTTCTGTCTCGAATCAACATAAAAACTTTACACAAGCTCGGATAATAATAGAAAATGATTGCAGTTGCAGATATCCCTGACAAGTCTGAGGCACATCACATTACAAAAAGGGCTATGTCGTACGCTCTAGTTGGTGATGTCCTCTACAGAAGACCGTTCAGATAATGCCCATGCCGACGCTTTAGCAAAACTTGCTAAGGAATTGGCATGTCTCACGGAGGATTCCATCGAAATCACAATAAAAGCAAGACAAGTTCTGTCTCGAATCAACATAAAAACTTTACACAAGCTCGGATAATAATAGAAAATGATTGCAGTTGCAGATATCCCTGAAGACAAGTCCAAAGCACATCACATTACAAAGAGGGCTATGTCGTACGCTCTAGTTGGTGATGTCCTCTACAGAAGACAGTTCAACTAGATGTGGCTACGATGCCTAAGCAAAGTCGAAGCCTGAAAGATTGTCAAAGAAGTACATCCGTACTATGTGGTGCTCACCAGTCAGGTGCAAAAATGAAATGAAGGTCAAGACTCGGATATTATTGGCCAGCAATGATGTTCGACTCAATAGATACAGCCAAAAAATGTCACCAGTGCCAATTGCATGGGGTGGTCTTGCGCCAACCTTAGAATGTGCTATACCTAATAGTTGCTTGTTGGCCGTTTGAGTGTTTGGGCACGAACATAGTAGGTCCAATAGACCCTCCAACTTCCACATGACATAGGTTCATACTTATCGCTACAGATTACTTCTCCAAATGGACAGAAGAAGAGCCGCTACGAGAGGTTACAGCACAACACGTCCTTCAATTCTTCAAGAGCCAAATTTTCTATCATCTTAGAGTACCGCGAAGAATAATTTTTGACGATGGGATAGCTTTTAAAAGCACAAAATCAACAATTTCGTCAAAAGACACGGGATAAATTAGAAATACTATACAATTTACTATCCAGAGCAAACGGATTGGCTGAAGCCTTCAGCAAAACATTGGTATAGATTTTAAAGAAAATACTGGATGAAAAAAAAGGACATTGGCACAACAAATTGTTAGAAGCTTTGTGGGCCTACTGGACGACATTCATGAACACTCAGTATACACCCTACATGCTCATGTACAGGTCTGAGGCCGTACTACCACTAGAAATTCAGATGCCGTCTCTCAGAGTCGCTGTTGCCAACCAACTAAAAACAGAGAAAGTGCAAAGCTCAGGCTTGAGGAACTAGAGAGTCTGGAAGGAAAACAAATTGAAGCACAACAACATTTAAAACTTCACCAGGAAAAGATGGTACAAGCTCATGATAAATTGGTCCGCCCAAGGACATTCAAAGTTGGTGACCTCATCCTCGTGATCAAAAGGCCTATTCTTTCATGCCACCACAAGATAGGTGAAAAATTTGAGCCAACTTGGGAGGGACCATTTGTCATTGAAAAGGTTTACGCATGAGGAGCCTACAAGGTAGTAGATTGTAGATTCCCAGGGTGAAAAACCCATGCTACCAATCAACGGACAATACCTGAAGACATATTATACAACCTGACATTACTTGCCTTCACTAAATTTGAAAATTTAAAATTTTGATTGTTTTGGGGTTATCTATGTGGCCAAACGTCTGTGACCGGGTCTAAAATTTTTATAACAAAATTAACCTCAACATAATAAAATTTTTTTGAAAATGACAAACTTTAATTTTCTCTTTTCAAACTTAATATGCTACTAAATTAAACAAAATTCATATATAAATAAACGATCTCTTCATAAACTAAAATTTCCTTTAATAAATACTTTTTTTGTTCTTGTTTATGCTAAGTTTTAGCCCACTGACATTTTTTCTGTCATCTGTAGAGAAATGTTAGGCCAGAGGCTGATCTTTGCCTTTAAAGATGGTTAGAATCTTGCACTAAATGAAGAAATGTCACCGCAGGGTGGCACTATAAATGTTAGGCCAGAGGCTGATCTTTGCTTTTAAAGATGGTTAGAATCTTGCACTAAATGAAGAAATGTCACCGCAGGGTGGCACTATAAATTTTGAGATGGATTTTAACCATGTCGGCATGGATTACGAGAGGCCTTTAATGAATTTCATTATTTGACATGAAAAGGAAAAGCTTCCCTCACTACTAGGGGTGGCTACCAAAGATAGTGCGTCACTGAAAGGAAATAATGTGATGGTACAACGAGACCCGATGGAGGGGCCCAGCCATTTACCATCCATGATAGCTACGCTGACTTAAGGCCTAGTTCTTGCTGATAATGAAAGGATACCATTTGCTCCACTATGAAGAACACAACAAAGAAATGCCAACCGATGAAAATAAAGAGCTTTCTTACCAGAGACTCCAAAAAGAGGCATACAACTTGCTCACCCATAAGAGGGGCCCAGCCATTTACCATCCATGATAGCTACGCTGACTAGGGGCCTAGTTTTTGCTGATAATGAAAGGATACCATTTGCTCCACTATGAAGAACACAACAAAGAAATGCCAGCTGATGAAAATAAAGAGCTTTCTTACCAGAGACTCCAGAAAGAGGCATACAACTTGCTCACCCCTAATCCTGAGGGAGACATTTATGATCCAAGCATGAAAGTGACCTCCTCCAGCCAGCAAGCAATGGATGAGGAGTCCGAGTTTATTATAAAGCCAAAAATACTACCAGCTTTAGATGTTCTATCTACGGGGTGCCCTACCTGCAATGTCGAAGTATCTTCATGAGCGTCAACTACAGAGGCATTCATGGAGTGCCCGGACTGCAATGTCCTACATCTACAACACTACAGCACATTAGAGGAATATGCATCTACCGATGATGGATCTCAGACCACTGATTACTTGATAGAGGCAGAGTCATATGTCCCAATGGATGCAAAGCCATATGTTCCGAGGGGTACAGATCCAAACATCTTCTCAGACGCAGAATCATACATTCCGTTGGAGCCAGAGACCGCACCAGCTTGGGTTCCCGCCGATATTCAAAAGAGGGAATACCCGCAACAACTGCCGACTTCCAAGATGGTGGAATATTATAAACTCAATAAAGTAAATAAGAGAGACTTCGAATTCTATGAAGAAGTACATGGAAAATTCATCAACGTACTGGAAGATTAGAACTGTATACCAGAGTCTTCTCAGAGACTGACGAATAAAGTATTCTTTAATGTATTTTTGACCTAAGGGACAGAGGTCGAGCAGGTTTACTTATGGAAAGGACCTATCTGAGCCGAGGAAATGAATGCAAGGAAAAGGGAGGATTATTATTTAGTGTGGCTGCTGCTACAACTTCATAAATGATAAATAAGGGAATCCGCCAAGGATCGTCAAACACGATCAACTAGAACCAGTACCTCCAATGATAAAGTGAACGATCAAAAGAATGGTCAGATGGAGTATCTTGCCTGCTAGCTGAACTTGAAATAGTTGTTTTATTAACATCTACAATGAGGGTGATTGCATACCTCCACAAGTCAATCACCATGACTTCGTAAGGCTATTTTTTACATTCTCATTTATGAGTAAAAGCGACATCTTATTTGGGAAGGAAAATGACATCGTTGGCTCTGGTGAGTTCAGAGGCTCTGTGGAGATTCCCTTATGAGTTGGCTCAGTGCTTGTTCTCACAGGCGATGGTGCAGACGTTGCCAATCGTTGCATTCTAGAAGTTTGACACCGCAAGGTGTCCGTGACCTTTCGACTGATTGACAACAACAATATGCCATATGGGTTTCAATTAGATCCAGAGCTGGAGGAACTACTACCATACGAGCTATGAGAGGGTTGCACCTCTAGCACATGCGAAGGGAACTCTTATCCTGAAGTGTGGCTTAGAAGGTTAGCTCGATCAGGAGCTTGTCAAAATAGGAATAGATAGCTAGAGGATTGGTTTCTACTTTACTACATTACAACAATGTGATATGTATCAGAGATGCTCAGCCTATGATTTATACTTGGCGTGAGATATTTTGGATGTACTTTGATGCATCTTGCATATTGTACTTTTTTAGGCGTTGGCCTACACTTGATCTATAACTCTTTGTTGGAACAGAGTAATGAAGTTTCATTCAGAAAATGTATCTTTTAGTCAATTTCCTTTGTATGATGGATGGAAGCCACAAACCACACGTGACAAACAAAAAAATTTTAACGATAATAAACTTTAAACAAAAATAACCAATAAATAAACAACAAAACAACTCTCTCTTAAAAAAATCAACCACGTAAAATCAAATTTTAAAAAAATATTTTGAAAAATTAAATGTCATGAAAACAACAAATAAAGAAAATAAATCTGTCGAGTGATTCTCTCAATTTTGAGGTCTATTAATCTTTGCTTGCGCAGCACGACTATCCTTGTCTGCATTAACTTTTTACATCCCCGCAGAGTTGCACATTCTACACAAAGCCCCAAAAAATTTTACATATCTTCCTAAAAAATGTCAGCCTTTTTCACAAACACATATTTTTGGGTTCGACACCATCAATGCTCATTTTTGAATCAGTCCCTAAATTTTGATTCACTACTTTGGAGGTCAGTCCTTACCTTCCGACAAACTCTTTTGAGGTTAATCCCTACCTTTCAATTATCATTTTTGAATCGGTCCCTAAGTTCTGATTCACTACTTTTGAGGTCGGTCCTTACCTTCCGACACTCTCTTTTAAGATTGATCTTACCTTTCAATCCTCATTTTCAAATCAGTCCCTAACTTTTGATTCACTACTTTTGAGATCGGTCTTTACCTTCCGACACTCTCTTTTGAGATTGATCACTACCTTTCAATCCTCATTTTTGAATCAGTCCCTAATTTCTGATTCACTACTTTTGAGCTTGGTCGCTACCTTCTGACACTCTCTTTTGAGATTGATCCCTACCTTTCAATTCTAAATTTCAAATTAGTCCTTAATTTCTGATTCACTACTTTTATGGTCGGTCTCTATCTTCCGACACTCTATTTTGAGATTGATCACTACCTTTCAATCCTCTTTTTTGAATCAATCGCTAATTTTTTATTCACTCTATTCACTACTTTTGAGGTCGGTCCTTACCTTACGATGCTCTCTTTTGAAATTCATCACTACCTTTCAATCCTCATTTTTGAAATAGTCCTTAACTTCTCATTCACTACTTCTGAGGTTAGTCCTTACCTTCCGATACTCTCTTTTGAGATTGATCACTACCTTTCAATCCTCATTTTCGAATCAGTCCTTAACTTATGATTCACTACTTTTAAGGTCGGTTCTTACCTTTTGAAACTCTCTCTTGAGATTGATCTTACCTTTCAATTATCATTTTCAAATCAGTCCCTAACTTCTGATTCACTACTTTTGAGATCAGCCCTTACCTTCCGACACCCTCTTTTGAGATTGATCCCTGCCTTTTGATTCTCGTTTTCAAATCGGTCCCTAACTTCTGATTCACTACTTTTAAGGTTGGTCCTTGCCTTCTCCTTGCCTTCCGATGCTCTCTTTTGTGATTGATCATTAACTCTCAGTCCTCATTCTGGGATCAGTCCTTAACTTCTGATTCCTTTCATTTTGGGATCGGTCCCTAACTTCCAAACCTATTTTAAAATTTATACATATATTTCAATTCCCACCCCATAGTCAGCACTTACACGCTTATTCCCATCATCTTTAAATTCCTAAAATCTCATAACTCAAAATCCACTTTCCAATCCCCAACGAGAGTCCGTACTTCTTGACTTTGATAAAGCATTCACCTTCTATATTCCACAGAGGAAGAAAAAAGCACACACAATCC
>NW_018165548.1:79278-132068 GCF_001263595.1 Phalaenopsis equestris
ACTCTTTCTATGTCTCTTAAATTAGGAGTTTGTATTGGTTTTGTTGATCTTGTCAGTCAACGCCAATACTCGCAGTGTGCTTGCCCAGCACACTACCCCTATTGGGGTCCATTTGTTGACATCATTTTTTGTTGAGGTCTAGTTTTCCTCTTTAGTAGCCTAAGGTCAAGCCTATGGTCAAGTTTTCCTCTTCAATAGCCTAAGGTCTAGCCATAGGACTTCCTGTTGACTATTCCTAGAAAACTAGAAAAAGAACCCTCACTATTAGAAATTCTAAAGTCCTCGTTGCTCAACTTGAAGTTCTACATATTGGTCCTAACCTCTAGCACTTAGTAGGTGGGGTCACTATTGGAGAGCTCAAGAAGAGTTCAAATAGGACTGTTGGACCTTAGGGTTGGCCCTGGATCTTGGTCTAGAGCTAAGGCACTCACCAGCAATCACCTCACTCACAACCACTCACAAGCACAAACCAAAATTTCTTGACTTTAATCCCTTGATACTTTTAGGGTACTCATGTAGATGGTCCCCTAACCTCATTAACCCTAGGCTAAGGTTTAGCTAAAACTAGTACATAGAGGACCCAAATGGGATTTCCAATGTTTTCCAAATGGGATTTCTAATGTTTCTTGGCTTATTTATGGTGGTTGGCACTCTAACTCTACCAAAATGCCCAACATAGCCTTTTGCCCCTAAACTCCCCCAAATTACCTAAGTACCGTTTAAATACTAAATTTGGCCAAACTTTCCAAATTTACTCAAAATACTCAAATTTATTCAAAAATTATTTCAAACCTTTTGAAAATACCCAAATTACCCAAAACACCAAAAATTGTCAAATTACCAAAATACCCCTCCTTAGCAAAAAATTGCCAAAAATTCCTAAAATATTATAATTATTCCCAATTTTACTTTTCTCAACTACCACATGACCCAATTTGGCCATTTTGACCATTTTGACCAAAACCCCTAAAATTGCCTTTATAGGCGCAATCTCCCAAAATCCACCTCAAATGTCCATCAAATTGGTCCCATTTTCCCCCAATTTCAATCCTAAACTCAAGTTCACCTTCCATACAAATAATCTAAACCAAGTAGAAGCTCAATTGGCCCATGATTTGAGCCCAATTTTGATCCAAATCAAAATCCCCAATTTTGGCCACATGACCTAATCTCACCTAACTAAACCCATAGCCCACTCAATTTACCATAACGCATGTTGTAAACTCTTCATAACATTCTTAAACATCAAAATTGATCTTCAATTATCCTTAGTGAAGCCTCAATTTTGTTTAATTTCAACCCAAATCTAAAAATCCCTAAATTTGCCCCGAATTGGCCATGTCTCAAAATTTTACCAAATTCCATTCCATTCCTTCATTAAAAATCCTTATAACATCTCCCTTGATCATTTGGGTAATTCAATTGAGCCAAATTTGAAGCCTAGCCCAATCTACACCCAAGTCTACTCCAACATGCCCAAATTGACCAAATTTCAAAAAATCCTCCAAATTGACCCTACATTTGAACTCAAAATCATTTCAATCCTTCACCAAAAATCTTCATTACAATCATCTACACAGTTTTGATCAATAAATTTGGCTCAAGGTCATGGATAGCCTAGCCCATACCCAAGTTTTGGTCATTTGAACACACACTGGACTCATGCTTTGAAGTTAGCCTAACCACCCCAAATCCACCAAATTGATAAATTCACAGCCATTAGTTGGACCCTAGTGACCAGTGTAAACTCCATAAAACCACCTAAGCTAATTTATGGACCAAAGATTAACCCCCAGCCATTAGTTGGACCCTAGTGACCAGTATAAACTCAATAAAACCACCTAAGCTAATCTATGGACCAAAGATCCCCTAAATTAAGGTATTTGGATTCCAAAATTGCTTAAGCTTAAGATTTTTTTGCCAAAAAATGCCCAAACCCATTTAATTGTATTCCTTTGAGGTCTCTGAGCCCTTTGGAAACCTCCCCTGGCCTGGACAGCTGGCATAGTGACTGAAAAACACCAAAACCGTGAGCCTCCCCCATGGAATCAAACCCATTTCAAACCTAGAGGCCACCTCATCCAAATTAAATGTTAGAGCCTCTCTGCCCTCCACCTAAGCATCACTTTTCACCACCTCATTGGCCATGGCAGCAAGCCTTAAACCTTTTTTATAAAAAGTTCACCTCCAAGACAATGGAGGTAGTGCTAAAAATTTCTCAGAGATACCCCTCCAAATAGCTCCCAGAGACTCTTTGATACCTCTTCTGCTCAAGCCAACCTCTTTCCCCCACTGATTTTTCCCCCATTGATTCCTAGTGTGGAAGCTCAATTTTGAGCTCAAACTTCTGCCAAAAAAACTACGACAGAGCTCACTACACCTTCATAGTCCAACAAACTCAAATTAAATTCACCCACACCTTCACCACAGTGAAAGAAAGAGAAGCCCCATCAAATCCCACTTCCACAGAGTCCAGCATAGCTCTAGACCAACACCTGAAATCGAGCTTGGTCAAATTCATACCTAGACCTTTCACCACAATAAGAGGCTCAATCCCTAGCCTCCTTGGACCTCCACAAACATGTCGTGTACCTCTGATTGAAGCTTCCCTTCTCAGAGTCAAGGTATTGTTCCCCTCCTCTTCCCAAGCCTATTTTCACTCTCATTTTGTTAGAGTTGATTTCATGGCATCTTAACCATGTAGATATGTTTTACTAATCAAGTGGAGCATTTTAAAAAAAAAATCATTCAATTCGGTTAAGAAATGAGAGGGATATCAAGCTTTGAAAATGGACGGTTCTCAGGTTAGACCATTAGGGACGATGATGGAGCGTAGTTGGATCGTGTGTGTATCTAACAGAGGGCTCGAATTGCGTTTCCTAGTGTGGAAGCTCAATTTTGAGCTCAAACTTCCGCCAAAAAAACTAGGACAGAGCTCACTACACCTTCATAGTCCAACAAACTCAAATTAAATTCACCCACACCTTCACCACAGTGAAAGAAAGAGAAGCCCCATCAAATCCCACTTCCACAGAGTCCAGCATAGCTCTAGACCAACACCTGAAATCGAGCTTGGTCAAATTCATACCTAGACCTTTCACCACAATAAGAGGCTCAATCCCTAGCCTCCTTGGACCTCCACAAACATGTCGTGTACCTCTGATTGAAGCTTCCCTTCTCAGAGTCAAGGTATTGTTCCCCTCCTCTTCCCAAGCCTATTTTCACTCTCATTTTGTTAGAGTTGATTTCATGGCATCTTAACCATGTAGATATGTTTTACTAATCAAGTGGAGCATTTTAAAAAAAAAATCATTCAATTCGGTTAAGAAATGAGAGGGATATCAAGCTTTGAAAATGGACGGTTCTCAGGTTAGACCATTAGGGACGATGATGGAGCGTAGTTGGATCGTGCGTGTATCTAACAGAGGGCTCTTCGGATGGGAGCACAATTTGAAAAGGCGGGATGTGTAGCTACTAGCGTGGATGGCGGCTTCGAATAGGAGCACGCTGCGTGGAGCTTCGGAGAGGCCTAGGATAAGGTGGCGCCACACTGTTTAAATAGAAAAATATGGATTTTCCTATTTATTTAAATATCCCTAACTTTAAAAATCCATATCTTAATGTAGAAAAACTACAAAAATATAATAAAAATATCCCCTTGCTCAGTGAGCAGAGGAGAACAATGTGAAAATAATTTGATGTCCATTTGATCCATGTTTTATTTTTAATTAGTTAAACATTATTTTGAGTCTTTTGATTCTCCATGCATATAGACATTTCACCATGGCTTGAAATTTTGGCATGTTGTTCCCTCTATCTTAGGGAACATTCCTTGATTTTCTAAGGTTAGAGGAGATCTTTAGATAGAGAGCTATATTTTTCAAGTTTATGTCTATTATTTGCATAAATTAATCATAATAGTTAGAATATTGCTTAGAAAATTCCAAGAAAATTTTGGAAGGTTTAAAGTGACCAGAGAACCCTTGGAAAATATTTTGTGGGTTAAGTCATTGAGAACACACTTAATTTCCATCAACCCTAAAACACAAAAAAAATTAATTTTGGGTAATACAAACATCTAAATGACTTGATTGTAAATCTCTACTAGGATTCAAAGTTCAAAGAAGTCCCCATAAAAATTTCAAAACATTTGGAGCTCATTTAATAACTCAAATTGATTTTTCAAGTTAAATGACATTTTTGGCACTAAAATGATTTTAATAATTAAAATATAACTCAAATAATTATAAAAAGTGGTTTTTGGAGTTCTCTATTGTAAGAGTAATTTTCTAAAAGTAAAATAGTAAGTAAAATAAAATCTTCATTTTTAGCCTATTTTTAATATTTAAATAATTAAAAAATGATAAAAATACTAAAATAATAAAAAAATGGAAATGTTCTAAATTGTTTTCTAAGCACTTAGGAACAATTGAAATATTTTTTGCTAATTTTCTAATAAAAGATATTGAATTTACAAAATTAAAAATATTTTTAAAGGCTAAAAAATAAATTTTCACTAAAATAATTCCAATAACTCAAAAAAAATCAGAAAAATGTAAAATTTGCTTCTATGGGTTCTTTGACCACAAAAAAATTTTAAAAAAATATAAAACTTAATTTTTCGTATTTAAAATTTTTTATAATTAATAATTACTCCAAAATTTGAAATAATTCTTAACATTCGAGTATAATTCAGTAAATCATGAAGTTTGGCCCCAATGCTTCTCCGGTCTAAGTATACCTCCTTTGAAAATCCTTTTATTTGCATGAAAATAAATATGTGAATTAAATTAAATTTTAAAAAATCACATTTTCTCCTCTGATATCTCAATTGACCCATGAGTGAAGTGGGATAAAAATTCCAAAATCATTTGGATTGAATTTGACAAATTATGAAGTAATAGAGCCTTAGGGTCAAAAATGTAATTTTAGAAATTTAGCCTTAATTAACATTTAGGCTTAATTAAAGGAGGGAAAAGGGTAACCTCTGCTTTTAACTAACTTATTTGGATAATTGATACACAAGTGGATTAATCGATAAAAAACAACCTCACTCTCTCATAATTAAATGATAAATTGGTAATTCTCTTAAATTATTAAAATTTGGAAGTCTAGTCAATTAAATGATCCTAGACTCAGATATCTAAGATATCTACCATTGGAAGTCTAGTCAATTAAATGATCCTAGACTTAGATATCTAAGATATCTACCAAAACCTTGAGGGCTTAGTAGTGACCTAGGCTAAATCAAATTTGATTAAATGAGGATTAGAAAAGGGAACATAATAAAAATTCAACATCTTTAAAGCACTACAAGCCCAAATTAAAACTGTCAGGATAGCCACAAAACCAAAACCAAAACTAAAATCAACAAAGATAAAATTCACCGCCATAATATTCATAATAAAAATTTAATCAAAAAAACCTAACAAAACAACAACTACAACTAAATTAAGACGTCTCTATCAGATGATCGGGAATCCATCGAAGGAGGTAAACTACGGTTGCTAACGAGGCTTCCCACGGTCTAAATGAAAGTATGGAACTCATTAAATTTAGTTTAGTAAATTCATTTGGACTAAGTGAATCCAATAGAAAATAGTGGTGCCGGAACGAGGGAACCATAGGATCCTAACCGGTACACTCTAAACAACTTTAACATCCCCTATAAAATTTAAAGAACTAAAACCATAGCGCCACCTGATTTGACATCATAACTAGACACCCTAGAAAACTTAAAACTCGTCAGCGCAAGGAGCTTGGAGCTAGCATAGTAGGCAGCATGACCATCTTCAACAGCAAAACCTGTCTTCCCCAGCTAAACCAATTTCCTTAGAATTAAATAACCAACTCATAGCATTTTAAGGTTGTCTGCTTATGCAACATAAATCTTCACCTCATTTTTAGTTTTTTTGCATAGCCCTGCTACACAATATGAGCACTAACTCGTCCTAGGATTCTAAGGTCATTGTTCGTCACAACCTAAATTCTCACATTTTCAAGGTTATTTGTGTGATCATTTCACACGAATGTTGTGTGATCATTTCACAGTGATCATTTCACACGAATGTAATCCCTAAACTAATAAAATTGGCAGGATGAAACACTTAAATAATTTTCCCTCAAAACTGAAGTCAGGTAATAGGATAGCTTGGGAGGCCACCGAGTTTCTCCTCAGGATCCATGAAATCCCTTAGTTCTTTCTCCTTTGGATTCCAAAAACAAAATGCTCCAAATTTGAGCCAATCCCATTTCACACCTCTTTGTCCGATATCGTTGAAAAGTCCTATCCTTTTAAAATACTTGAAGATAATATTTCTTAATTTTTATCGAGAGTTTTCTTAGGTGACTTTGGTCATTTAAGATGTAATTAACTATAGGGACTTGCCCTTATAAGAAGCTTTTCTGAACCCAGCTTAATATAAACCCTATTTAATTCTTCATATTAAATAAGGGAAATTGTCGACAAATAAAAAGGTTTCATAGACCAAACAGACATCATATATTTATCAATTTATTTGATCAAGCCTCATCCTTAAGAGTTGTGTTTATCCTTTCGGATTGATACAGGGTTTGAGGCACAACGCTCTTTCATCTAAATTATGAAAAATATAGGGTCAGTTTGATTTCATAGTTATCTAAACTTAAATATATATGTAAACTAAAACGTCCTTCCGAAGTGGGCGACGAGAATTTGATTCTAGTGACCGACAGCTTCTTACGGGCAACTCCTCCAACCAAAATAGTGCCGACAAGAACTTAATAGAAAATTTAGTTAAAATGAAGAAACTAAAGTTAAGATATTTAATACGAAATACTAGGGAAATGATTTTACAATTTATAGTAGGAAAAATTGAATTTCTTAAGAAGTAAAGATTTTTAGAATATATTTTTTAAAGAATTTAGATTCTATGAAAATTTTTTTTTAAAATTTGATACTATATTTTAAGTAAAGGTTAGAAAATAAGCTTTTAACTTTAGAAAATGGATAGTGAAATTCAAATCTTTTAAGGCCTATCCAGATATAGTAGTCCTCACCTAAGAAAAATATGGATTAAATAAGATCATGAAAGTAAAAAAAAAATAAAAAGAAATAGAAAAAGAAATGGAAAAGAAATAGAAAAAATAAAAAGAAAAGAAGTATAAAAAAGGGAGGAGAAGCTTTAGGAATATAACCCAACTAAAAAATTGTTTCACTTGAATCTTTCTAAGGAAGAAGACTTAAGATAAATTCTTTGCCTAATTTTTAAAAGTATTAGTAAAAATTATTTTTAATATAGTTTTCATAAATTCGAAAATTAATATTTTTCTAAAAATCCAAAGTTTGGGGAACTTTTAACTATGTGTGAATTAAATGGAAAATCAATATTCTTAAATTTAATACTAAATGTTCTGATACCTTAGATATCTTCTCCTTTATTACAAAGTTTTCTAAGTAGGACTACAACATATCTAAAATAAATTTTTAGTTATCTAAAAAGTAAACCCACTACCACAGGTTAACAATTTTAGTTTTTAGTGTTACTTGGAGACAAGTAATGTTTAAGTTTGGGGGTATTGATCCACCAGAATATTGTCTATTTTTAGTGTACATTTCATGACCATTTTATGTCAATTTTTAATGATATTACACTTTAAAGGAAGATATTTTGCATGTTTTTAATTTCAGTTACATAAAATGGACTTTTAACAAAAATGTAGTGAAAACAGTGTCATTTGGAGTCAAATCAAGCAAGGAAGAAAATTCTAACTTGACACATTTTGATATGTCTTTCTATGCTTAATCTCTTTTAAATTTACGTAATAGATATGTCTTTCTATGCTTAATCTCCTTTACATTTACGTAATGTTTTTGAATGAAATTAAACTTTAAAAAAAGGTTATTTTCAAATCTATAATGTAGGTATATCAATTTGGAGCCCAACTGAGCTAAAATGGAGTGAAACAAAGTTGAAACGAAGCGAAATAGGGAAAAATGGTGGACTTGCCTACAGGGTGGCTTCAAATCTATAATGTAGGTATATCAATTTGGAGCCAAACTGAGCTAAAATGGAGTGAAACAAAGTTAAAATGAAGCAAAATAGGAAAAACGGAGGACTTGCCTACAGGGTGGTGCTTAGTTGCCAGTGATAATGAGAAAATGGTGCATAGGCACCAAAAAAAGGCACAAATGTGACAAAAACCATCCAGTGGCGGTTTTGGATGTTTTGGGTGGTTTTGGGATGTTCTATATGCTTCTGGATGGTTTGCACGCTATATGGAGTGGTTAATAGAATTTAGACACTTGGAAGGGATCTTGAATGAAGAGATGTGTCTCTTAGAGTGTAAGGGTGTGTCTTTTAGATGAAGAGATATGTCTCTTCGAGAAAGGAGGGGGGTTTTTGTGTCTCTTTAAATAGAGGGGTTGGGGCCTCTCATGAGAAGGTAATTAAGAGAGTTTTATGAGGAGTTTTATAAGGATTTTAGAGAGAGTTTGGTGTGAGTTTTTGAAAATGTAGATTTCTCTAGTTTCTGGAGATATTGGTGAGTGATTCTGAGAGATATGACTAAGGAAGTATGAGTGACTCATGGATCGACAAGAGACTTTGTTGGAGAGATTTTTCATCTTTCTTTCAAAGGGAAAAAACAAAGTCTTATGTTCTTCATTATCTTCTAATTGTTGTAAAAACTTTCTGGAGGGATTGGTGAGTGATTTTAAGAGATATGATTAAAGAAGTATGAGCGACTCATGGATTGACAAGAGACTTTGTTGGAGAGATTTTTCATCTTTCTTTCAAAGGGAAAAAACTAAGTCTTATGCTCTTATTATATTGTAATTGTTGTTAACATTTTATAGTGGATTTTCTTTGATTTAAATGAAGTTTTCTATTATGTTTTATCCATGCTTTGAAAGTAGTTTTCTTTATGCTTTTCTTCTAATGTGAAGTAGTGGCATGTGTAGGAGAATTGTTTTATGATAGAATTGTTTTTATTTTAATGTGATGAGTAATATCTCCTTCACTTCATTAACATAACTTAAGTGGCAATAGTTCATGTTAAAATTTATTGTAAGTGAAACTAAGACTCAAGAGAGGTGATCTCGCAACTAGAGTGCACTCCCATTGTCCGATTGGCTATTCTGAAATAGTATGGAAGGTCATGCAACTTTTAAGGAAATATAATTCATGATTTGTTTCTTTTAGAAGCTTCTTGGTGACAGATAGTTGCATAAAAGTATTAAATACTAAGCTTAACTATATTCTCTGAAGAGGGTAGGTAGACATATGATCATTGTTAGCACTTACTTTATTACATAATTCAATCAATTCTTTTACTACTTATGTCATTATCTTTGTTTCACTTTTCTTTTGCAATAAATTAGATACATGTTTAGGAATTTATATTTGCTTAGAAAGTCTCTTATTTCATAAATGTGCTGGTATTTTGCTGGCTCTTAATTTACTTTGCAAACAGATCACTTGCATTGTTAAACTTTTTTAAGAAACATATTAACCCGAGAGAAATAAGATTTCTGTAACTAGTGATATAACATTTAACTTTGGAAAGAGCAGTGGTGATTTTTTGAGTGGAAGTGCAAATAAATAGGGAGATAAGACTTGATGATGGTATCATTGATGTTTCTAAGCAGATACAATAGATTCTTTTTTGAATTTGGTATAAAGATTGGAACTAAGAGTCACTGATAGGTCCTATAGTGAGAGCACAGTGGGTAATCTAGGAGTGAGAGACTCGAACCTACCCAACACTACTATATATATCGACACAAACTTTATATTAATAAATTTTTTTTCCACAATCAAAATAAGGAAAGATTAGGTATGCTCCTGTTTTTCACTACAATATTATATTTTAAGTATTTCATTCCTATAATTTATCTAGGTCAATGCATGAGAAAGGTAGTCTTTAACATCTCAAAAATATCCTAACCAATTAATTCAAATAAGTTATCTTTAGAATTAATATTTTCATTTAGGAATAGGTGTTATCAAGTTATCTTTAGAATTAATATTTGCATTTAGGAATAGGTATTATCCTTACTTTTAATATTTACATTACGAGTAGTTGTTAGATAAAACACCATTTTCGACGACCTTCCAACCTAAGACTTAATAGTAGTAGACTAAGATTTTGCCTAAGGGCTTTATTACCTCGCTTCTTTATGGGATCAATACTCTGTGTTTTAAATGAAAACCCTATGTTACTTGAAATGATACCTATGCTTGCGTAGTACCTCTAGTGTATAAAATACCTTCTAAATTTTTTAACATTTTGTTTATTCACACTAGCTGCTAAAAATAAATTTAGGTCAAGTTTTGGCCATTTTTGGAAGCTAAATTACTGCGTAATTGCGGGTCGGGTCATGCTACTCTACCACAACCTCATGGTCACATTGAGGAGAGGGTGAAGCACTCAAGTTCGTACTGTATTTGAGAGATTAATTTCTAAGGAGGGTTTTTTTATCGCCAAGCTACTTAAGTGAGTGGGTTGTGCAATATCACCTCGGCTGAAGAATGAGATTTTGAAGAAAGCCAGATCATTCCATCAGTACAGAGATCAACAAAAGCACTCCCAGTTGGTATTCCAATCAGGTACCATTTTTAAAGTTGTATTGACACTGTTGCCACTATCAGATATGCCACTACTATTGCTTCGAGACCTATAGTATGTAGACAAGTCAAGTCACATTTGGGTCCAAGTGTATCTTCTACCATTGTTCATGAAAATTTTCTAAAGAAGGATAATGGGAAGAGACTTCTTAATGACGTACTTGGTCTGCACCATAAGGAGCCTACACCTCTTTGACATACTGGTACCTCAGCTGAGACACTCCGTCTCAAGGCATCAATGTAAAAGTGGAAGGTGTGGGTACCTACGGTTGCCACACCAGTGCATTCTGAGAAGGTTGTAGGGCAATTTTGTGAAATGGATTGCAAGTCAGATGTTCTGGATATTGTCACCACCATTTTCACTGAGTCCGTTAAAGAGCGGGATGATGGTCAAGAAAGACCTACAAATCTTAAGTTGACTAAAGAAAAAATAATCGATGATAAAGCGAAGAAGCTCAGAGCTGAGATTTTAGAGTTGGCAAAGGAGCAAGGAATGGAAGTTAATGATCATGATTATGATTTTCCTGAGTACTTAGATGAGGAGTTCATGGAGATTAATGTCACTCAGACTAATGCCGCTACTTTTTTCCCATGAGACTCAACCTTTTGTTTAGGAGAATGTTGAGGACGACTTGCAAAAGAACATTTAGCTACGAGAAAAATAAATCAGACGAATTGAGAAGAGGATGGAGGAGATGGCCACCACCATGGTTGCCTGACTACGATGCAGGGACAGTCACAGTCATAGCAGATGGTGTCTTCGGAGGTCAACCAGCTCGAGATTATCCATATTACCAATGAAAGAAAACAGGTCACTTCTGCTAGCAGATATGAACCAAAAAAGAAGAATTTATTCAGAGTTTGGTACCAGAGAGGGATATCAAGCAGTTGGTTGAGTAGCAAGTGTGGGAGGCCTTAGACCCATCTAAACGAGGAGCATCAACTTCAAAGGGCAAACCTTACCCAGAGAAATTTGATGCCATACCATACCCCAAAGGCTTTGTGCCATAAAAATTCAAGTCATTTAAGGAACATGAAATCCTTGACAATATTTAGTACTTCTCTAAGCAAGTTGTTGCAATGATAGTAGTAATGAAGCACTTTTGTTCTACTAGTTCATCAGCAGTTTGTCAGGAAATGCATTTGATTGCTACACAGAGCATCTCAATAGATCATTGAAGGCATTCACTGAGTTGTAACACTTGTTCATGAAGAGAATTCTTGAAATGTAGCACCATTTCACTATAGGAGATCTAGTAGTGGAGCGGCAGAAATTTGAAGAAACCTTGGTTGACTATATTTTGAGATGGAGGAACTTGAGCAAGAAATGTGAACCTCGGCTACATGGACAACATGTGATTAAAATTTTACTCAAAAGCAATCATGGTCTAGTAGCATTCTTGCTCAAGGGACATACGTAAAGTCATTTGAGAGGTTACTTAGTAAAGCCAATAGCCTACAGAAGGAGGTTAAGCAGTTCAGTTGGATAGAGTGTACTCAGCAAAGCCAACAGCCTATAGGATAGATGGCCTACAGGATCTGACTATGACAGAAAAGTTAAATAGAGTGTACTCTTTCAAAGATGATGTTGTAGTAAAGAAGTTCAAAAATTTGATGAAGAAGTATGAATTCAGATTGCTAGAGCCAAAGAAGCCAGATGAGGTTTACAATAAGGATCACCCCAACTACTACCCTTATCATAGATTACTCGAACACACCATAGAGGACTATTTTAGCTTCAAGGGTTGGCTCGAGAGGAATTTCAAAGAAGTAAAGATAACAATTCTAAAAGAGTACTTAAAATAACCTGAAAGAGGTTCTATAAATTTTATTTTGGCAGAGCCAATAACTTCAAAGGATCCGTATATAGATGAAAGTAGATGGAACAAAATATGGAGTTGATCATCAAACAATATACTGGATCAAATTCAGATTGTTTTGGTGCAAACTATCGCTCAGAGTTTGCAGCCTACTAGGTAAAATATGGAGATTACGCTGGAATAGTCTCCACAGCTGGAGACCAAGAAGGACAATATCACGCACAAGAAGAAGACTGATTGTGTGAAAGGTAAGATAGGGACTACCCCTATTAGATTGGTTGTTTCAGATTTGAGGGAGAAATTCCTCGAATTATTGACTGTGTATGATTATCTTTTTGTCCCTCTAGGGTCTTTTGAATATAAGAATTGCGATTTCAGAAGCATTTTGACTATTTATACTGATAACCTAACTTACTATGACTAGTCGAACCTCAATTTTGATTTCCAAAATGAACCTCAAATCATACTTAAGTCTAATGGATACCTAATGAAAACTAAGAAGATGTCAACAACACCAGTTACGATAGTTTCGGGAGTGACGAGCCGGCCATCGAGTGCCAAGGAACACAAATTGCAATCAATTTAGATATTTTAGATTTAAGAGCAACTCCATAAGAGTTGCTTGTGACGTCAAAAGAAGAAAAGACAACATAAGTGAATTTGAGGAGTGGGAAGGTATTACCCCCGAGAATGACACTAATGGACAAATGAAAACAAAAAGTTACTTGGGAAGAACAACCTTTGCCAGTGGAAGAAACTCTTAGTTAAGAGATAATTGGAGGTTCCTATAACGTAGATTATAAAGTACTAGCTCATCTTAGGAGGTTGCTGATGCAAGTAGATTTAGTGCGTAAACTTTTCAAATATCTTTCAATGTTACAAAATACACATGATAGATATAACAATAAATATGCAACATAATCCTAAAAAAATACCTTTTATAAAAATAATTTATCTTTAAAATTATTTTTAATTTGCCAAATCCCCATTAAAATCAACGCTAGTACACATATCGCTCAAGTAATAAAGGGCTCTAATGGAGTCCTAAATATCGATCCCACAGGGAAGTTAAAAAAACCTAAAAGTAAATTCTTAAAATTATTTTTTAATTTAAATATAAAAAATAAAATTAAAGTGAGAAGTTTAAATATTAACAACTAAAGTTAATGCTGTATAAATTTCAATTGAAAGGCAGAGTTAATTATGTAAAAACTAAACTTTCAAAAGTAAAATTACGAACACTAAAAAAGATTTTATTAACAAAAGAAGATGTTATTAACAAAAGATTCAAATTTAAGAAAGCATCCTTCCCCTTTACAATGAGCATATGTATTTTGAAGAAATTAAAATCATTTAAGAATATAGATAAAAACTGTTTTGTGCTAAATAGGAGCAATCCTATTCTTTACCCTCTTCAAAGTGCTATAAAAAATATTGGCTAATAAAGAGTTTGGTCTTGAATTCCATGTATTCTTTACCCTCTTCAAAGTGCTATAAAAAATATTAGCTAATCAAGAGTTTGGTCTTGAATTCCATGTTTATGATTAGGCTGGGAGGATACCAGCTGCCACTCCCAAGCTCCCACTACTCCCTCCCCAGAGGGCTAACAATCTCACATTAGTTTCCAATCAGCTAGACCAAATTGGGGATTTTAATCTATCACCTTAAACCTCCAATTCTGCATCCAACAAAGTGTATTTCCCTATTTATTTTCCCAGTATTTCCCTATTTATTTGCCCACAATTCCATGGATGACATACTCTCCCATGAAATAAAATGTGATTCTCCCTTTATTTTAGAAATCATAGCCCTTTTTAGAATATATGTTTCTCAACACATTTTAACAATTCAATTGGCCAGATCAAAAAATAAATAAAGATCGGAGTTCAAATCATTACAAATTATCTACATTTTAAACCACAGAAAAGAAAATTAATTCTTCACAAATCCATTTTTCTTCAAGGTAGGGAAAAGGATAAAGAAGACTACTCAGAATTCATGAAAAAGATACGACAAACACAAATTTCATATATAAAAACAAGTTTATAAAATAAAAGAAATAAGAGAAACAACTTATCTCACAATTTTTTCCAAGCAAATCCTTAGAAAATTTCTCCAAGCCTTTCTCTATTTACAAGCATCTCTATTTACAAGCACACTCTACAAGCACACTCAATTCTCTCTTAGATGTGCAATGAAGAAGACATCTTTCACCTTCCCTCTCCTCTTACAACCCTATAAGAAAATTTCCTCTTCTTCTCTCCTTTCCTTTCACTTCACCCCCACTTTCTTATCCTTTTTGTCCCCCCTTCAACTACTTGAAATCTTCCTCTTTTTTTTGGGCTTCCTATTTTCAAAAGGAATTCAAAATTCCCTCTAAAATTCCATCCAAAAGTTAACTCTTTTGAATTAAAAAGAAGTGTCATTTGATCCAAGATACATATCCCTTCATTAAAGAACCCTTGAAAGTGCCTACAGGTATTGAATTACTCCAATAGGTTTGTAGAACCAGTGTCCCTTTGAAATTTTGTGCAAATTTTGTCTCAAACCACCTTAATCCACAAAAAGTCGTCTCTAACGCATCAAGCGCCAAGCCTCTGTCAAATGGCGCATCGTGCACTATTATAGTGTATCATGCGCCAAAACTCTAAAATTCACTATTTTGCGTTCAAATTTCATCCTTTTTTATATTTTTGCTCCAAATACCTAAAAATGATGTACTTGCAACAAAAACATGAAAATAATCTGCAACAAAAACATGAAAATAAAAGAAAGCATAAAATTCTTCTTTAAAGTGTAATATCACAAAGAAAGCATAAAATATGCACTTAAAATAGTATATTATTTTGATGTATCAGTTGCTGACCAATTTAAGTATTTACGATGCTCTGATTTAAATGAAGGAGATGAGGGAATCTCTGATCCAGGCTTTACTTGATGTAGAAATTTACTTAGCTTAATTGGCAAGCACATTCTTGGATGATATTTGTTTTTTAAAGGAACATCACGGGGTAACCTTCATCAATGAAAACTTGTTACTTGGTACTACCGAATACAATCATCCGCTCTAAATTTTCATCAACTTCAGCAGATTTGTGCTTGATGTGCGGAAACATGGGATTAAATTAATAATAAATATGAAAGTGTAACTCAAACAATATTGTAACTTTAACGAAAATAATTTTTATGAAAACCTCTTTTAAACTCTCAATTCCCTTCTACATATAACGCAAGTATACGTATCATTCAAGTAATACAGGGCTCTAATGGAGTCCTAAATATTGATCCCAAAGGGAAGCTGGAAATATAGATAAGCTAGATATTAATATTTTATTCTTAACTTAAAATAAAAATAAAAACAAACTAAAGTACGAAGTTTGGAGTTAAAATACTCAAGTGAAATCCTATTAAATATGCAGATGTACGACTACAACAATTAAATTAAAGTAGATCCTAAACTTTCAAAAGTTCAATTGTTAAAATAAAATAAAGGTTTTTGTTCACAAAAATTTCAAGTATGAGAAAACACCCTTCCCATTTACAATGAAAATATGGCTTGTGAAGAAAATAAAATCTTTTGAAAAATATAATTAAAAACTATTTTGTGCCAATTAGGAGCAATCCTATTTCTACAAAATATAATTAAAAACTATTTTGTGCCAATTAGGACCAATCCTATTTAAATATTGATTAATCCAGAGTTTGGTCCCAAATTCCGTGGTTAGGCTGGGAGGATACCGGCTGTCACTCAAGAGCTCCCACTCTCCCTTACCTGAGGGCTAACATGCTCACATTAGTTTCCAATCAACTGAACCAAATTGAGGATTCTAACCAGTCTCATTCAAATTTTCCAATTCTACATCCAGTAAAGTATATTTTCGTATTTATTTACACCAAATCCCATGGATGACATACTCTCCCATGAAATCAAATGTGATTCTCTCTTTGTGTTAGAAATCATATCCCATTTTTAGAACATATGTTTCTCAACACATTTTAACAATTCAATTGGCCAGATCGAAAAGTAAATAAAGATTGGAGTTCAAATCATCACAAGTTATCGGCATTTAAAACCTTAGAAAATGAAATCAATTCTTCACATAACCATTTCTTCAAAGTAGGGAGAAGGATAAAAAAGACTACTCAAACTTCGTGAGAAAGATACGATAAAACACGGACTTCATATATAAAGAAATTTTACAAACAAAAGAGATGAAAAATAGAACTTATCTCACAATACTTCCCATGAAAATCCTTAGAAGTTCTCTTCAAGCCTTTCTATTTTTACTAGCACTCTCATTTCTCTCTTATAAGTTTAATGAAGAAGAAATCTGTCACCTTCCCTCTCCTCTTACAACCCTAGAAGACAATCTGGAAAGTAATGAAGAAGAAATCTGTTACCTTCCCTCTCCTCGTACAACCCTAGAAGACAATCTGGAAGCCCTTAATTTTGTCTCTCTATCTCTTCCTCTTGGTTCTCACGCCACCCTACCATTTTTTCATCCGTCTTAGAAGTTCTTCTCCCACTTGATTCTATTTTGGGCTGCCTCCTCTAAAAAAAATTTTTAATTTCCCTCAAAAATTCAAAAGTCAAAACTTTCAATTCAAAAGATGTTCCTCTTTGATTTAAGAGTCAAATCCCTTCAAATTAGAACCTTCCAAAGTGTCTAGATACATTGAATCACTCCATGGGGTGTTTAAAACAAGTCTCCCTTTCAAAATTAGCACAAAAATTTTCTCAAACCGCTTTAATTTGAAAAGGTCGCATCTGGCGCATCATGCACCACTACTCTGGATTTTGGCGGATCTTGCGCCAAACCCAAAAATTGGCAGTTTTTGCTCCAAATTTTGCTCGTTTTGCTATTTTTGCTCCAAATGCCTAAAAAATGTATACCTACAACAAAAACACAATAATACCTTTCTTTAAAGTACAATATCACCAAAAATAGACATAAAAAGGGTACTTAAAACAGTATATTATTTTTGTGTATCTAAATCTCCCAAACTTAAATGTTACTTGTTCTCAAGTGATACTTTTACTACATAAAAGAATATGACTTTAGGATAGAGATTAAATTATCACTTCTATATTTTAGTTCAATAAATAGAATAAAAAAGTTACGAAAAACCTTTAATAACTTAGGTTCAAACCCCAAGTCTAGGAATATCTAATAATCAAATTTAAAATTTATAAATTTTTATTTATTTAAAGAAGAATTGCAATTTTACATGCTAAGGACATTTAGAACATTCATATGAAAAAGAACTTCATGAAAAATTTAATATAAATGCTACTAATACTTCAATACAAGTTTAGAAAGTGTAATAAAGCTCCTTCCTTAAGTTGATTCAAGTGAAGCCAATTTTTTATTAGGCATCTCCTCAAGCTTCTCCTCACCCATTTTTTTTTCTTTTCGATCTCTTTTCTTTTTACTTTTAGGATCTTTTTAATCCCTTACTTTTTTTTCATTTTATTTTTCCTTTTTCAGGTGAGCATTACTATATCTGAATAATCTTTAATAGTTTTGAACTTCACTATCCTCTTCTTAAAGTTAAAAATCCACACCTCTCCTTACTTGATAAAGTCATACTAGTTTATGGTTTTTTATAAAGCCTCATTCCTTTCTTCTTACATGAAACTCTAAAATTCTTAACACTTCAAAAATACAATTTTCCTTGACTTAAAGTAGAAAAACATAGTTTTATCATATCATACCAAATATCTTTAACTTTAGAATTGACCTTTACTATTAAAAATTTTTTTCTAAAATTTACTTTAATATTTATACACATAAGTATAGCCATTTAAAGTTAAATCTTATATCCCAAGTCATGTTAAATTAATTTTGAAAAATATAGTTACTTAAGGATAAATATGATTTAGTTTTCTCAATTAAAAAAGAAATTTTGCTTTACCCCCAAACTTAAATTTTTAAGTGATCTTAAATAAATTTTATTATAAAATTTTAGTTGGTGAAAGAAAACAATAAATGCATAAAAATAAAAACTAACCTGTAGAGGATTTCTGAACATGAAATTGGTTCTGAATACTGTAGGTACTAACTGTAAAACTACATATAGGATTTTAAGCATTAAATAAAACATAATATATTCTGAAGAATTTGTTGGGAATTAAAACAAAAATACTAAAACTGAAAACAAAAACTGAAAAGCGAAAAGTCTACTATTACTCTTACAAATTGTAGGTCCACAACATAACATAAAAATCTTAAATCCAACAAGTCTAAAATAAAAGTGCAACATAGTACAAACAAATATACAAATAACACATAATATCAAATCAAACTTAAAATAAACTATCAGTTCTCATCACCTTCCTCACCATCATCATCATCATCTTCTTCTTCTTCTTCTATTGCCTCTTCATCATGAATGGGAGCATAGGGAACAAAGCTGGGGCAAGCAGGAAAATTCACATTAGGTTCACCCATTAGGTGTCTAACCATAGAATTTTAAAAATTTATATCATGTTGAACTCTCTTCTGCTGATATTCATCATTATATGCATTCATTGTTTCTATCTCTCCCAACTAAGTCTGTATATTAATGATATCATATTGTTGAACCATGAGCTGGTCCATAATACCTTCCAACAATGTAGAACTAGAAGTAAATGCATGTACAACATATGTAGAGGACTTATCCCTTCTTCCACTTCTACACTCAATAAATGATTCTACTCTTTGAATCATGTGCCTTCTAATCGGATTCTGAGGCTATAATCTCTCTTCATTTCTATGGGTTTTGACTCCTGATTGTTCACATAGAGTGAAAATCAGGGCAAGATAGCCCAAGCCTCCAACAGTAGCAATACGAGCAATACTCCAAGCATGATGAACTATAAGCACACCAACATCTATTGCCTTCATGTTCTGAATGCAATAGTTCAACACAACTCGATCCTTTGTAACATCAGCAAGATAAATTGTAGGTAAATGTCTAGCAGAGATAAGTGATGCCATACTTTGGACTGAATCTTCAACATGGAAGTGGGGAAGTTAACTATTTTGTTTTCTTTATCTTCCACTCCCCTCTTGCATCAGTCAGAAAGGCAATGACTTCTTCCAGTGATGAATCAGTGATAACAAAAGCAGCATATTCATAATGGAAGACATTCCTCAGCCCATATAGCGCATTAATCCTTTCGAAGGTAAACTCAACTGGTGTACCTCTCACAAAAATATAATCTTTTGTAGTGAATCTAAGGTTGGCATAGAACTCTCAAACCATCAGGATGATTGATACAATAGTGAAGTAATAGAATCACTCCCAATTTCTGGCGATAATCAACCTTTCAACCTCGCCTCTCGGGTTTGCAAATGCCCTTTCCCGGATCAATTTTTGGATCTCAATTTTTGTATTATAATAGTTGGGCCTTGAAATTAAAGAACTTTCGAGCATCAAATTTGCTAGAAGTTCTTCCTCTTTTGGTGTGGGTAGCCATTGGAGATTCTAAAAAAATCCAAATAAATTTCAAATAAATTTCTAAATCGTAAATCTTACTCCTAAAGCAAGATTATTTGGTAAGAAACTTTTCACCATGAATTTTTTTCAAGCATTTTCATAAAAAAAATCCCATTTTTTGGATCTCCCAAAATCCATGGTAAAAATAAAAAATTTCTAATTTTAAGTGAAGCTCTCACCAAGAGAAGATGAAATCTATGACTATTGGTCTCCAAATCCTTCTCATTAGCCTGAAATGTCATGTCCTAGACTAAAGGTTGGAGGTGGAAGAAGACAAAGCGGCAAAAATAGAGGTTTTTGTGTGATTTCACGAGTTTTTTTAGCTAATTTGGCGTGTTCGGACCTTTGGCGCATCTTGCGCCAAATATGGCACATCATACACCAATGCTCTATAAGTTGGCGCATCATGCACCAATCTACCACATGATGCATCAGAGCGTATTTTTGCCAGATCTTGATTTTTGTGGAAACTTGTTTCGTACCGCTATACGTCAACCTCAATTTGACACAAATAAACTTTTCTATGTATAAATAAACATCAAACTAACACCAAATTTTCACAAACAACACAAAACTCTTATTTTTATATGAAATTGACGTTATTACAAACTAACAATTTTCAAACTAACACACAACAAATTCTGTGTTCTAAAGCAAACCAATGTCCTTACACTGAAATCTAAAGATCAAACTGTAAAATAATAAACATAGACAGTGCAACAATTGAGAGCAAAGGTAATCTAACATAACAAATTAAAACAAACAATACTCGACAAAATGTTTTTTTCTTAACTCAACTTTAAACATCTTCTTCAGTCTCATCCTCCTTGATATTTCCCATAGACTGATAGTGCACATACAAATTATAGAAGGCCCTAAATGGAAATTCATCAGTTGAATTTTTCTCCTAAATCCATGCATTCTCCTTGAACATACATACCAGACTATCTTCAATACACCATGTTTGTTCAAAATATTCCTTGAGTCTCAAATCCAGATGATCCAACATTTCAGAAATATTATCAATTGCATGCATAAGATTATGCACCTCTTTCTTTTTCTTCTTGATTCTCTTTAAAAGTGCACTCGAGTTGTAATAAGGTTAAATAGGTGATGAATGTTTAGATCCTTGATCCATTAGTACATTCATATCATTTTCATCTCCCATTCCAATGCAACTGCAGTAGACTTCAGGATCCATCAGAATCCAAGGTAGTATTACTTTATCCCAACCTTCATAAGGTACTTGCGATTAAATACAAAGTTGAAATATAGTAGATGGATGTCCAAATCCAATTGCAGATCCATTCACAATAAAACCCAAAACTGATTTTACAATTATGGCTCCAATATCAACAAGTTTTCCAGTTTGAACAAAGTAGTTCAGGATAACACTCTCCTTAGTGACCTTACTAACTTTTATAGTAGGAGTAACTTCGAGGAAATGAAGAAATGTCATGCCTTTGAAGTAGGATTTAACAATGATGAAGAAAAAGTCATATTCCCATCATCTCGGGCTTCCCAATTAGCATCTTCATCTGTAAGATAACGGTAGTGTTCATCCATGTCGTCTCTTGTAGGGGTAAAAGTTGCATGGTGGCCGACATGCATGTTCTCGATCATAAACATTTCATTGATTCTCAATGGAGTGAACTACATCCATGCAGGAGTAAAAGTTATCCATCTGAATCTCACATAGATGACTCCCTGGTTGTATCCATGTAAATTAGCATAAAACTCCTTCACCACAGGGACAACTACAGCGGCAGTAGTGTAGCACAACACTTCCCAATGCCTTTGCATAATAACTTATTTGAATTGAGTATTCAGCTTGTTGAATCCTTAATTCATATATCGCCTCTCTTTTATAAGCCTCTTCTTCATTATAACTCAATCATGCAACTTCTGTGCGTTGAAACTGATGAACTTTATTTGGTTCAAAATTCCAAATATAGCGGAGTTTTTAGAGTGGGAAGCCATTGGAATTGAAAAATGGTGACTGTTCCCTAATTTTTGCCCCTAAAATGTATCTTGGAGTCAATTCTTTTGATTTATTTGAAGGTTTTCCCACCAAAAACCGCAAAAAAATCACCATTTGAACTGATTTAAGTCATTTTAAACTCCGCAGCACATCATGCGCTGAGCTGGCGCATCATACACCTGCTCTCTGGAATTCGGCCCATGATGCGCCAATATGGCGCATCATGTGCCCGTTCCAAAATTTTGGCCCTTTAATTTTTGATCAAATAAATTCTCAGTCTTTTCTCAACATTAGGTAAACACATTAGGTTTCGCAACATTAGGTAAACAAAGATGTTTCTAAATATTTTTTCTCAAATACACGGATTACATAAAGACATAAACGTAAACATACATATAAGATTTTAAAGAGAAACTCAAAATAAACAACGATACATATGGTTTGCCTCCCACAAAGCGCTTAGTTTAATGTTGTCAGCCCGACATTCCTAGTTTCATTCTCGGTGATCCAATATGATAGTCTCTTTAGCATTTGGTCGTTGGCCATCAAAATAATGTTTCAATCTATGCCCATTCACTTTAAATATTCTTCCAGTTTTGGGATCTTCAACATTGACTGCTCCATTGAGATAGACTTTTATAACTCTAAATGGCCATTTTCGCCTAGACTTCAATTTTCCATGAAATAATTTCAATCTTGTATTATATAATAAAATTTCTTGTTCAGGTTCAAATACTCATTATATTATCATCCGATCATGTCATTATTTCATTTTTTTCCTTATAAATCACCACATTATCGTAAGATTCATTTCTAATTTCTTCAAGCTCATTCAATTTTAATAATCTTTTCTCACTAGCTTCTTTTAAATTTAAATTAAATTTTTTCATCACCCAATAAGCTTTATGTTTGAATTCATCTGACAAGTGACAACTCTTTCCAGAAATTAATTTATATGGGGATATTCTTATAGGTGTCTTATAAGTTGTCATGTATGCCCTAATATAGTATCTAATCTAATAGTCCAATAAATTTTATTAGGATTAATACACTTCTTCAAAATTATATTAATTTCATGATTAGATACTTCTACTAATTCACTACCGAACACAATCATTCACTCTAAAAATTTATGAACATCCGTATATTTATGCTTGATGCGCGGAAACTTGGGATTAAATTAATAATAAATATGCAATGTAACCCAAACAATAATGTAACTTTAATGAAAATAATTTATCTTTAAAACCTCTTTTAAACTCCCAATTCCCTTCTACATCTAACGCATGTAAACATATCATTCAAGTAATGCAGGGCTCTAATGGTGTCCTAGATATCAATCCCACAAGGAAGCTGGAAATATATATAAGCTAGCTATTAATATTATATTCTTAAATTAATGTTAAAATAAAAAAAGTAAAGTACAAAGTTTGAAGTCAAGCTACTAAATTAAAATACCACAAAACATGCAGATGCACGACTACACAGTTAAATTAAACTAGATGCTAAACTTTAATAAGTTAAATTGCTGAAATAAAATAAAGGTTTTTGTTGACAAAAAGTTAAAGTATGAGAAAACTTCCTTTCCATTTACAATGAAAATATGACTTGTGAAGAAATTGAAATCATTTCAGAAATATATTTAAAAATTATTTTGTGCCAAAAAGGAGCAATCTTGTTCCCTATCATCTTCCGAGCTCTATAAAGACATTGAATAATACAGAGTTTGGTCTCTAATTCTGTGGTTAGGCTTGGAGAATATCGGCTGTCACTCCAGAGCTCCAAATACTCCCTCACGCAAGGGCTAACATGCTCTCATTAGTTTCCAATCAACTGAACCAAATTGGGTATTTTAATCTGTCACCTTAAAATCTTCCAATTCTACATCCAACGAAGTATATTTCCCTATTTATTTGCACCCAATACCATGGATGACATACTCTCCCATGAAATTAAATGTGATTCTCCATTTATTGTAGAAGTCATATCCCCTTTTAAGACTACACAGTTAAATTAAACTAGATGCTAAACTTTAATAAGTTAAATTGCTGAAATAAAATAAAGGTTTTTGTTGACAAAAAGTTAAAGTATGAGAAAACTTCCTTTCCATTTACAATGAAAATATGACTTGTGAAGAAATTGAAATCATTTCAGAAATATATTTAAAAATTATTTTGTGCCAAAAAGGAACAATCTTGTTCTCTATCATCTTTCGAGCTCTATAAAGACATTAAATAATACAGAGTTTGGTCTCTAATTTTGTGGTTAGGCTGGGAGAATACCGGCTGTCACTCTAGAGCTCCAAATACTCCCTCACGCACTAAAAGAAATCTCTCACCTTCCTTATCCTCTTACAACCCTAGAGGATAATCTCCAAGCTCTTAATTTTCTCTCTCTATCTCTCCCCCTTGGTTCTCACGCCACCCACTCTTTTTTTTGCCCACCCTTAGAAGTTCTTCTCTCACTTGATTTTACTTTGGGCTGCCTCCTCTGAAAAGAAATTCAATTTCCCTCTAAAATTCAAAAGTCAAACCTGTGAATTCAAAACATATCTCTCTTTGATTCAAGAGTCAAATCCCTTCAAATTAGAACCTTCTAAAGTGCTTAGATGCATTGAATCACTACATGGGGTGTTTAGAACAAGTGTGCCTTTCAAAACTAGTGCAAAATTTGTCTCAAACCACCTTAAATTGAAAAATTCATAGCTAACGCATCATGCGCCGATCTGGTGCTTCATGCGCTAGTGATCTAGATTTTGGTGCATCATGCGTCAGTTTGGCAGATCATGTGCCAAACCACAAAATTGGTTGTTTTTCCTTCGAATTTTGCTCCTTTTGCCTCCTTTTACTATTTTTTCTCTAAATGCTTAAAAATGATATATCTGCAACAAAAACAAAAAATACCTTTCTTTAAAGTGCAATATCACAAAAAATATGCATAAAAAGGGTACTTAAAACAGTATATTATTCTTTTTTATCAGTGCTTCCTATAGTTTCGGTAGATCCAAGGGTTTCACTCAACTTAATGAGTCTAGAAACGTTAGCGTATTTGGATATCAACACTCAAAATCTTACTTCCGATAAGACGATGCTAAGAGGGTTTAATTAAAAGGGAGAAAGTGTAGTTAAGTCGATTACGCTACTTGATACACCAAAATAATCTACTATTAAATAATATACTATTTTAAGTTTATATTTTATGTTTATTTTTGGTGATATTGCACTCTAAAGATGGGTATTTTCATGTTTTTGTTGCAAGTATATCAATTTTAGGCATTTGGAGCAATAGTAGCAAAAAAGATGAAACTTGGTGTCAAAATAGTGAATTTTGTGATTCTGGCACTTGAAGCGCAAAAACTGGTGCCTGAAGCGCCAGAACTTGCACCTGAAGTGTCATTTTACAGAGAGGCACTACTTGAAGTGCCAAAACCTAGAACAACAAGTTCTTAAGAAACTTAGCACCTGAAGCGCCAAAATTAGTGCCTGAGGCGCCAGAGACAACATTTTATGAATTAAGGTAGTTCAGGACAAACTTTGAACAAATTTTTAAGGGTCCACATGTTTTAAACACCCCATGGAGTGATTTAATGCATCTAGACACTTTGGAAAGTTCTGTTATTAAGGTATATGTCTGTTGAATTAGTAAACATGTCTTTTGGAATTCAAAAGGTTTGACTTTTAAAAAAAAATTTCGAGGGAATTTTGAATTCTTTTTGGAGGGAGGCAACCTCTAATAAAAGAGAAAGAAGTCTAGGGCATGAGTGAGGCATGTAAGGGGGGTTCAAAGAAGGCTTGTAAGGGGGCTCGAAAGAGGCAATTGTAGTATGAGAGAGAGAGAGAGAAAGCTAAGATTTTCTTCTAGGCTTGTAAGAAGAGAGGGAAAGTGAGAGATTTCTTCTTCATTACACTTCTAAGAGAGAAATTAGAGTGCTTGTAAAGAGGGAATGTGCTTAAAGAGAACTTCTAGGGATTTGCCTGGGAAGGATTGTGAGATAATTTGTGTCTTTTATACATGAAATCCTTAATTTAAGATATGACTTTGTTTATAAACTTATTTTTATATACGAAATCCATAATTTCTTGTTTCCTTCTCATTAATTCTGAGTAGTCTTCTTTATCCTTATCCTTACTTTGAGATATGATTTTGTGAAGAATTGATTTGACTTTATACAGTTATAAATGTCAATAATTTGTGATTATTTAAACTCCGATCTTCATTTACTTTTTGATCTGGCTAATTGAAATGTTAAATTAAGTTGAGAATCATTTGATACAAAAGTGCTATGATTTCTACAATATGGTGGGGGCCACATTTGATTCCATGGGAGAGGATGTCATTTATGGGGTTGAGTGCAAATAAATAGGGAAATATACTTTGTTCGATGCAGATATAGAGATTTTAAGGTGATAGATTAAAAATCCCTAATTTGGTCCACTTAATTAAAAACTAATGTGAGATTGTTAGCCCTGTTGGTTAGCCCTCGGGAGAGGGAGTAGGGGGAGCTTTGGAGTGGCAGCCAGTATCTTCCCAGCCTAACCTTTAGATTAGGAACCAAACTTTAGATTAGTCAATGTTCTTTATGCACTTGAAAGAGGGTAAGAAATAAGACTGCTTTTAACTTTGGATTATTCAACATTTTTTTATGCACTCGGAAGAGGGTAAGGAATAGAATTGCTCCTATTTGGCACAAAAAACTTTCTATATTAATTTTCAAATGATTTTAATTTCTTCACAATCCATATACTCATTATAGAGGGGAAGGAAGCTTTCTTAAATTTGAACTCTTCGTCACAAAAACTTTATCTAAATTTCAAAATTTTATTTTGAAGTTTAGGAATTAGTTTAATTAACTTAGTTCTTGAAAGTTTAGGAATTAGTTTAATTAACTTAGTTCCTTTTAATTGCATTTTATTTAGCATACACTTAATTACTTTAGATCAAAATTTCGTACTTTAGTTTTGTAGTTCAGATTGTTTTTTAGATTATAATCATAAGAATTTAACTATAAGTATTTCCAACTTCCCTGTGGTCTACATATCAGACTCAATTAGATCCCTAGATTACTTGAGCGATACGTACACTTGCATTATTATTAGGGGAGTTGGCAGTTTAAAGATTTTTAAAAGATAAAATTATGATTACTAAATGTATTTTTCTTGGGTTTGCATTGCATATTTATTATTAAAATTGTTGTGTGTATGTTTTAATATTGAAAGTTATTTACAAAAGTAACACACAAAAATCCACCACATCAAGTTTTATGCATCATTTCCGAAGATGTAATGGAAAGTAATGGTAAGTTACGTTATAGTTTAAAACATTTTATTTGAACTGAAAAACTTTTTCTAGTTTAATTTTAAATATTTTCATATTATATTGTGTTTGCTTATTTTAGTTGCTTATTCTGTTTATTTGTGCGTAGTTTAAGACTTGAAGATTTAGTACGTTATGATTTAGAGTTAGAAAGAACTACTAAGAAAATTTGAAAAAAAATAAAAGGAGATATATAATTTTAGCAAAATGGCTTACAACTCAAGTAATATTGTAAATGAAAATGAACATCATCAGAGACCTTTAAAAGATTATGCTAATCTTACAGTAGATGAAATTCATTTAAGTATAGAAAACCCTATTGTAGCTTCCAATTCATTTGAGCTTAAACCTACTATTATCCAAATGGTACAAAACAATCAGTTTTGGAGAACACGAACTGACGATCCTAACCTACACCTTGGCTAGTTCTCTAGAATTGTGTGTTACATTTAGATATGATGGAGGGTCAAATGAAGCTGTTAAACTTAATCTTTTTTCTTTTTCAGTAAGGGATAAAGCTAAGATGCTGTTGTACTCGTTAGCACCTGGATCTATTAAAACTTAGGGATACTTATCACCACAATTTTTATCTAAATTTTTCTCACCATAAAAAACTATTAAGCTTAGAAATGATATAACATATTTTTGTCAGTTTGAAGGGGAATCAATTTATCAAACTTTGGAAAGATTTAAAGATCTCCTTAGGAAGTTTCTACACCATGCATTTCCATGTTGCTTAATAATTCAAACTTTTTGTAATGGATTGGTTAGATCTCTTAGATAAAAAATTGATGTTGTTGCTGGTGGATCTTTAATGTCAAAATCATTGGATAAAGCATATTCTTTAATTAAAGAGATGGCCTGAAAGGGTAAATAAAAAAAAGTAGCTAGTATCCATGATTCTGATGCAATATCTATGTTGGCTACTCAAGTATTTGTTATATCTAAGACGATGACCAATATGGAATGAATTATTCTCAGACACCACCTGTGCTTGAGGAAAACTCTTTGAAACAAATGATAGAATCTAAATCTTCTTATGAGACCTTAGAAGTAAGTAATCGTTCTAAAAATACTTATGTTGATTATTATAATCCTGGTTCGAAGAATCATCCAAATTTTAGTTGGAGTAATAATAACTCTACGCAATGAGGAAATAATGTTGTGAACCCTTTGGGAAACTCCAAAAATTAAAAAAATCCAACTTATAAACCTTATTACACTTCAATTTTTAATAGTAATTTGTAAAGTAAGGAGAAGAAGTTGTCAATGGAAGAATTAATGTTGCAAATGGGAAGTCAATTACAAAATGAAAGGGCTGCAATTAGAAACATGTAAAATCAATTGGGATGTATTTCTATTGAAATTAGCAGTAGACCTCCAGGAACGTTCCCTAGTAATGTCAAATTAGGGATATTCAACTGAGAAGTGGAAAAGAATTGGAAACCAAAGTTTAAAATGAAGTGGAAGTTGAAGTTGAGAAAGATGAGGTGGAAAATGAAAAATTTGGTGAACATTTTCATTTTAAGTCTGAATGTCTTATTAAACGAATGAAAATCACTGTAGAAATACCACCACCTCCATTCCCACAAAGATTGAAGCAAGAAAACATAGATAACCAATTTTCAAAGGTTTTGAAAAGATTGAGAAATTAATGACAAACATTACATTTATTGAAGCCTTATAACAAATGCCAAGTTATGTAAAGTTCATGGAGGATATACTTAATAAGAAAAGAAAGTTTATAGATAATGAGGCTACTGCACTCAATGAAGAGTAAAATGTTATAATTCAGAAAAAACTTCCTAAAAAGCTTAAAGATCCTGGTAATTTTACTATTCTATGTGCTATTGGTGAAATATTTTTTTGAAAAGCTTTTTGTGATTTAGGAGCCAATATTAATCTTATGCCTTTATCAATTTTCAGAAGGTTGGGTTTAGGAGTTATTTCACCTACAACTGTAGCTCTTAAGTTAGTTGATCATTTAATTACCTACCATAAAAGAGTGATAGATGATGTTTTGGTAAAGGTTGATAAATTTATCTTTCCTATGGAATTTAATGTAATAGATATGAAAGAAGATAAAAGAATTGCTATTATTTTTGGAAGAACATTCCTTGCCACTAGAAGAGCTTTAGTAGATGTGCAGAAAGCAGAATTAGTTATGAGAGTTTGTGATCAAGAGGTTATATTTAGTATTTCAAAATCAATGAGATACCCTGCAAAAGAGCAAGAGATTGAATGCTTTAGAATAAATATTAACAAATATTTAAGCCATAAATATTTAAAAAAGACATTCAAAAATAAATTTGAAGAAGTATATTTGGACTATGAAGATGATGGTAAAATTAAGAATGAATCTACAAAAGTGAGTAATCAAGATTTAGATTATGTTTAGGAAAAATTTGAATTGTTCAATCCGATAGATAGTAACAAAAATTTGATTTCATCTATTGCAAAACCTACTGAACTAGAAATAAAATTACTTCCTACACATTTAAAGTACGCATTCTTAAGAGATTTATCCACAATACCTATTGTTGTATCATCATAATTAATAGATACACAACAACAATAATTGTTGGAAACTTTGAGAAGATAAAAGAAAACCTATGGATGGACATTTGCTGATATCAAAGGAAACAGTCCTTCAATTTGTATGCATAGAATTTTATTAGAAGATCATCATGAACAAAGAGTTGAACCTCAAAGGAAATTGAATCCTATGATTAAAGAAGTTGTCAAGAAAGAGATTTTAAAATGGTTGGATGCTGGAATAATATATATTTTTTTAGGCAGTGATTGGGTGAGTCAAATTCACTGTGTTCCAAAAAAAGGAGGGTTGACTGTTGTGACAAATGAGAATAATGAATTATTACTAACAAGACAAGTCACTGGTTGATGGATTTGCATACATTATAGAAAATTAAATTCTTCCACCAGGAAGGATCACTTTCCTTTACCCTTATTGGACCAGATGTTGGATAGACAACCTGGGCACAAATATTTTTATTTTTTAAACGGATATATCAGTTATCATTAAAAACCTATTGCTCTAGAGGATCAAGAGAAAACAACATTTACTAGTCCTTATGGAACTTTTACTTTTCGGTGAATGCCCTTTGGATTATGTAATGCACCTGCAACATTTCAAATTTATTTGATGTCAAAAAGGGATTGATTAATTGAAAAAGGGATTGAAGTCCTTATGGATGATTTTTCTGTGTTTGGAACTTCATTTGAAACATGTCTAAATCAATTAGAAAAAGTTCTAGAAGGTTGTGAGAAGATGAATCTCACATTAAATTTGAAAAAAATGTTAATTTTTTTGCTACAGGAGGAATTGTACTTGGGCATAAAATTTCAAAAAATGGCACGGAAGTAGATCCTGCAAAAGTACATGTTATATCTAACCTACCTCCACCTACTACTGTAAGAGGAGTTAGAAATTTTTTATAACATGCTTGATTTTATAGGCAATATATTAATGATTTTTCAAAAATTAATAAGCTTTCATGTGAACTTCTGGTGAAAGATACAAAATTTGACTTCAACCAAGTGCGCCTTAAAGCCTTTGAAACTTTAAAGGAAAAATTGATCAATGCACCTATAAATATTTCATCTGATTTGGTGAAACAGTTTGAATAAATGTGCGATGCAAGTGATTATACAATTGCAGCTAATTTAGGACAGAGATATGAAAATTTTTTTAAAGTTATATACTATGCTAGTAAGACTCTTAATGATGCTCAAATTAACTACACCACAACAGAAAAAGATTTAATTGTTATTATTTATGCTTTTGATAAGCTTAGGTCATATCTAATTGGAACTAAATGTGTTATGCATATGGAGCACTCAACTATTAAATTTTAAATACAAATGAAGGATATGAAACTATGATTAATTAGATGTGTACTTCTGATGCAAGAGTTTGATTTTGTAGTAATCGATAGGAAAGTGACTGATAATCAAATTGTTGATCATCTATCTATGTTGGAACAGGAAGAAACACTTGATTTGGAAAAGAAATTAACGAAACTTTTCCTGATGAACAAGATTATGTTGTTAAAGAATGAGTAATACAGTTGCATGTTGATATTGTGAATTATATTATTAGTGGATTTTACCATACAGACTGACAAAACAACAAGAAAAGAAATTTATTCATGATGAAAAATTTTACTTTTGGGTTGACCCTTATTTGTACAAATAATGCAAAGATTTAGTTATGAGAATATGTGTACCTTACAAAGAAATTCGGGAAATTATCCAAAAATGTCATGATTTTGAACTTGGAGATCATTTTGGGAAAGATAAAACTGTTCATAAAATTTTACAATCTTAATTTTATTGGCTTACTTATATATATATATAAACATGTGATATGTGATAGAGAGTAGCTAATATTTCAAAAAGAAATGAAATGTCTCAAAGTTTTAATTTGGAAGTTGAAATTTTTTATGCGTGGGGATTGGATTTTGTGGGACCATTTAGACCTTAATTTTGAAATTTATAATTATTGATTGTTGTGGATTATGTGTCAAAATGGATTGAAGCAACCACTTTACCTCGATGTGATGCTCGGACTGCTTTAAATTTTTTAATTAAAAATATTTTTGCATGATATAGAATGCCAAGAATAATCATTACCAATGGAGGATGTAATTTTAAAAATGAATGAATTGTTAAGCTGGTGGAAAAATATAATAATATGCATAAGATTGCAACTACTTATCATCCTTATACTAATGATTTAGCATAAGTATCTAATCGTGAAATAAAAGGAATTTTAGAAAAAATGGTGAATCCAAATTAAATTGATTGGTCTACTAGATTAGATATTGCATTATGGGCTTACAGAACATTTTATAAGACACATATAAGAATGTCCCCATAAGGATTAATTTTTGGGAAGAATTGTCACTTATTAGTAGAATTGGAGCATAAAGCCTATTAAGCAATTAAGGAGTTAAATTTTATTTTGAAAGATGCTGGTGAGAAAAGATTATTGCAATTAAATGAGCTTAAAGAAACTAAGAAAGAATCTTATGATAATGCGAGGATTTTAATGGAGAAAATGAAAGAATGGCATGATTGGAAGATAATAAAAAAAATTTGAGCTAGGACATGAAGTTTTTATATACAATACAAGATTGAAATTATTTCTTGGAAAATCGAAGTCTAGGTGGAAAGGGCCATTCACAATTGTAAAAGTCTATCCCTATGGAGTTGTTAATATTGAAGATCCCAAGACTAGAAAGATATTTAAATTAAATCGGCACAAATTGAAACCATATTTTGATGGTGAAAGGATAGCTTTTAAAAAACTTTTTAATGTTGGGTCACCATAGTAAAGACTGGGAATATCGGGCTGACGACATTAAACCAAGCACTTTGTGGGAGGCAACCCATATTTATTGTTGTTTATTTTGCTTATGTGTTTTAGTTAAGAATATTATATTTATATAGATATATCTGTAATTTTATGGATTTCGTGTATTTCAAAAACTATAAATTGAAAAAAATAATTAAAAACATCATTATTTATCTAGTTTAATGGAAGATTTGAGAATTAATTGGATTTAAAAGGATATGGTGCAGATTTTGGAAATAGCACCTGAGGCACCAGATTTGGAACCACCCTTTTTGAGAGAGCTGGTGCCTGAAGTACCAGAATCAATGCCTGAGGCACTGCAGTGATGAAAAAGACTTAAAACATTTGAAAAGGTGGTTTTTGGTTGTTCTTGGCAAGTTATCTTCCTTATAACTCACAACTTTTCAAATCTAATGGCTTCCCACCCTAAAAATGCTGTGAGATTTAGAATTTTCAACCAGAGAAAGTTTGTCAGTTTTGATGTGGAGAAGTTACATGATCGAATTCTCATGAAGAACAGGCTAATCAAGATTTAGAATTTTCAACCAGAGAAAGTTTGTCAGATTTGATGTGCAGAAGTTACATGATCGAGTTCTCATGAAGAACAGGCTAATTAAGAAAAGGGGATTTGTCAATCAATATTTCAACAAACCAAATACTAGAGTGGAGGAGATAATTGCATATAGATGATGGGAAGTGTTTTTCTATACCACTGTTGTTGTAGTTATCTCTATGGTGAAAGAGTTTTATGCAAATCTTCATGGTATCAACCAAGGAATTGTCTATGTGCGAGGCAGGTGTGTACAATTCACTCAATTGAAAGAGTTTTATGCAAATCTTCATGGTATCAACCAAGGAATTGTCTATGTGCGAGGCAGGTGTGTACAATTCACTCAATTGAAAGAGTTTTATGCAAATCTTCATGGTATCAACCAAGGAATTGTCTATGTGCTAGGTAGGTGTGTACAATTCACGCAATTAAGAATAAATGATATGTTTATGATTGAAAGCTTCCTTATTTTCCACTATGCAAATTCTACCCCTACAAGAAAGAATATGAACAAACTCTATCGATTTTTTACTGATGAAGATGCAAATTCGGAGGCCAGAGATGATGAAAATGTAAGTTTTTCTTCATCATTGTTGAATTCTGCATCTAATGTGTGGCATTTCTTTATTGCATCAAAAATACTCCTTACTATGAAAATCTGTAAAGTGACTTAAAAGTACTATTTTGAATTACTATATTAAAATTGGAAAACCAATTGATGTTGGTGCAATAATTTTGAAATCAGTTTTGGGTTTTTTTGTTAATGGGTCTACTACTGGACTGAGACATCCATCTACTATTTTCCAACTTTGTAGTCAATCGCAAGTGCCATATGAAATTTTGAAAAAGGTGCTTCTTCCTTGGAAGCCTATAAACCCAAAAATTTATTGTAATTGCATTGGAATGGGAGATGAGAATGATATGAATATACAGATGGATAAAGCATTCTTCACCTATTCTACCTTACTTAAGTTCAAATGCATTTTTAAAAAGATTTAGAAATTAGAGACAGAAGTATAAAACCTTATGCATTCAATTGAGAATATTTCTGAAGTGTTGGATCATCTGGATTGGAGGCTGAAGGAACATTTTGAAGATATTGAAGATAGTTTGAGACGTATGTTCACGTATGTTCAAGAAGTTCAAGAAGCATGCTTGGATTGAGGAAGATTCAATGGATGAATTTCCTTATCGACCTTTCTACAACTTGTATGTGCACTACCAATCCATGGGAGATATCTACAAAGATTCGAGCAAAAAAGATGTTTGAACTTACTTTGTGCACGAAACACATATTTAGTATTGCTTAATTATTTCTTGGTGTTATGTTGGATTGCATTTACTTTCATTATTGAACTCTATGCACATTTGTTTTTAAGTATTTTCATGCTTAGAACTTAGTGCTAGGATGTTTGGTTTACTTGAGATACTGAATATGATTTTGTTGGCTTGAAAACTATTAGTTTGTAATAACGTGGATTTTATAAATAAATGTGAATTTTGTGTTGTATTCAAAATTTTAGTGTTAGAAAATTTTTTAATTATCAATATAAGTGCTTATTTGTGTTAGTTAGAGGTTGACTTATAGCAGTACGCAACAGATTTACACAAAAAATGAAATTTAGAAAAATTATGCGTTGATGCCTGAGGCGCCAAAGTCTTGAAAACGCCCAACTAGGTTAAAAACCACAAAATTGCGTGGTAAAACTCCATTTTTAATGCTTGGGTCGTCTCCTACCTCTAAACCTCGACCTAATGCTTGACATTGGGTGCATTTGAGAAGATTTCAAAGGCCAAAGATCTTAGATTTCATATTCCCTTGGTGATTCACTTTAACCTAGAAAATTTTGATTTTCATCATGAATTTGTCCTACATTATAGGAGATTCGGAATTTGGGATTTTTGATGAAGAAAATTAAAGAAATCTTATGGTGAAAAGTTTCTTACCAAATAATCTTACTAGTCAAACTAGATTTTTGATTTTGTAATTTATTTGGATTTTACTTGAATTTCTATAAAAAATTCTAATGGCTCCACGAGTAAAACGAAGAAAGCCAACGGAAGATTTTGAAGCAAGAAAATTTGTGAACTATAAGGCCCAAGACCATTATAATAATTAAATGATCTTGAGAAATTTGATCCAGGAACATGCATTTGCTAACCCAGGTGGCGAGATTGAAAGGTTAATTGTCACCAGAAATTGGGAGAGATTTTGCTACTTCATTGTAGTAGCTATTGTGTCTGTCATTCGAGAGTTCTATGCCATGTTGCGATTCACTACTGATGATCACAGTTTTGTGAGAGGTAAGCAAGTTGAGTTTTCAAGAGAAAGGACCAATGCATTTTATGGATTGAGGAATGTATTTCATTGTGAATATGCAGCATTTGTGATGACTGATTCATCACTGGATGAAGTAATTTCATTTTTGACTGATGGAAAAGGAGAATGAAATATTAAGAATAATAAAAAAGTAAATTTCTCCACTTCCATGATGAATTTTCAATCAAAAGTGTAGCATTACTTTTTCTCTACGAAGTTGCTTCCAACAAATCATTTGAGCAAGGTAACAAAGGATAGAGTTGTGGTAAACTTTTGCATTCAGAAAGTGAAGGCAGTTGATGTTGGTCTCTTATAATTCATCATGCTTGGAGTATAAAAAGAGTGCTACAACAAGTGGTTTGGGAAACCTTGCCCTGATTATCACATTATGTGAAAAGTCAAAAGTAGAGTCTCGTAGAAATGAATAAAAGTTGCAACCACAGAATCCTATTTAGAAGCATACAGTTCAAAGATGTGAATCATTTGTTGAGTCCAAAAATAGAGCTAGTGATAGACACTCAACATATGTTGCAGGGCCATCTACTTCTCGCTCTGCTTCACATGAGAATATTATGGACAATCTTATGATTCAGCAAATGGATATTGTAAATATGCAAAATAGGATTGGCGGAATTGAAGCAAGAAATGCTTATAATGATGAATATAAGAAAAGGAGAGTTCAACATGATATAACATATGAAGAGGCGATGGTTAGATTTCTAAGGGGTTATTATAATGTGGAATTTCCCACTTGTCCCAGTTTCACTCCTTATATGATAGATCACGAAGAAGAAGAAGAAGAAGAAGATGATGATTAGGAAGAGAATGATGATTAGTTATAATGATGAATATAAGAAAAGGAGAGTTCAACAGGATATAACATATGAAGAGGCGATGGTTAGATTGCTAAGGGGTTATTATAATGTGGAATTTCCAACTTGTCCCAGTTTCACTCCTTATATGATAGATCACGAAGAAGAAGAAGAAGAAGATGATGATTAAGAAGAGAATGATGATTGATATTTTACGAGTTTTATGATGTTTGTTTATTATTTTGATTGTTTGTAGTTTATTTTGTTTGAAAATGTTGAAATATGAACTTTCATTGTAATATTGTGTTGTGTACCTAATTGTAATAGTAACTGTAGTTTTTTACTTTTTTTGCATTTTTAGTATTTTCAATTTCAGTTTCTGTTTTTAATACTTAGCAAATCCTTTACAATATATCATCTTCCATTTAATGCTTTTAAACCTCTATTTTTAAACTTAGCACCTCTAGTATACAGAGCCTGGTTTCATATTCAGAAGTCTACTACAGGTTAGTTTTTGTTATTATGCAATTATTAGTTTCTTTCATCTACAAAAATTTTGTACCGAATATTTTTTATTAATTCAAAATTTAAGTTTGGGGGAAAGAAAAATTTCTTTAAAAAAGAAGTAAATAAAATTTTATTTGTCCTCAATTTACTTAAATTTAAAATTAATTAAACATGACCTGGGATATTAAGACTTAACTTTAAATTATTATATTTATGTTTGTAAATATTATGATAAATTTAGGTAAAAGTTTTTAATAATGAAGGGCAATTCTAAAGTTAAAGATATTTGTTATAAAAGGATAAGACTTTTTTTTCTGTTTGAAGTAATGAATTTGTATTTTTAAAGTAGTAAGAATCTTAGAGTTTCAAGTAAGAAAAAAAAACGAGACATTATGAAAAATCACAAAAGTAATATGAATTTGTAAAGTGAAGAAAGGTAAGAAGATTTAGCTTTAGGAAAAGGATAGTGAAGTTCAAAACTATAAAGTCTATCAAGATATAGTAATCCTCACTTGAGAAAGAGAAAAGGAAAGAAAAAGAAAAGAAAAAGAATGTGAGGAGAAACTTGAGGAGATGTCTAATAAAAATTGGCTTCACTTGAATCTACTTGAGGAAAATGCTTATTACATTTTCTAAACCTGTATTTTAGTACTAACACCCTTAAAAGTAAAATTTTCATAAAATTCTTTTTCATATGGATATTCTAAGTATACTTGAAGGAACAAATTACTGTTCTACTTGAAATGAATGATGATTCAGAAATCTTAGATTTGATTATTTAGTATTCCTAAACTTATAGTTTTAATCTAAGTTATTAAAAGTTTTTCCTAACTTATAGTATTTTAATTATTAAACTAAAGTTTAGAAGTTTACACTAAAGTTTAGAATTTTACAAGTTAATCTTTATCCTAAGTCATATGCTTTTATGTAGTAAACGTGTTACTTATGTAGTAAAAGTGTTACATGAGGACAAGTAACAGTTAAGTTTGGCGGATTTTGATACACCAAAATAATGCGTTATTTTAAGTATACATTTTATGCTTGTTTTTAGTGATATTGCATTTTAAAGAAGGGTATTTTTATATTGTTTTTTGCAGGTATATCACTTTTAGGCATTTGGAGCAAAAGTAACAAAAAGGATGAAATTTGGAGCCAAAACAGTGCATTTTGTGATTCTAGCCCCAAAATAGGTGCCTGAAGCGCCACTTTACAGAGTGTTGGCTCCCGAAGCACCAATATTGGCACATGAAGTGTGATTTTACAGAGAGGTGGTGCCTGAGGCACTAAAACCCATAAAAATGGGGTCTTAAGATACTTGGCGCTTGAAGCACTAGAACCAGCGCATAAGGCACCAGAGATGACTTTTTATGAATTAAGGCAGTTTGGGACAAATTTTGCATGAATTTTGAAGGGTGAACTTATTTTAAATGCTTCATGGAGTGATTCAATGCATATAGACACTTTGAGAGGTTCTTTTCTGAAGGAACATGTCTCTTGAATAAATAGACCTGTCTTTTGGAATTCAAAAGGTTTGACTTTTTTAGAAATTTTGGGAGGGAATTTTAAATTCTTTTTTGAGGGTGGCAGACTCTAATAAATGAGAAGAAAGTTTAGTACATGAGTGAGGCGTGTAGGAGGGGTTCAAAGGAGGCGTGTAAGGGGGTTCAAAAGAGGCAATTGAGGCGTGAGAGAGAGAGAGAAAGTCAAGGGCTTGGAGATTTTCTTTTAGGCTTGTAAAAGGAGAGGGAAAGTTGGAGATTTCATCTTCATTACACTTTTAAGAGAGAATTGAAAGTTCTTGTAAAGAGGGAAAGTGCTTAAAGAGAACTTCTAGGGATTTGTTTGGGAAGGATTGTGGGATAAGTTGTATCTTTTATTTCTTTTTTTTTATAAACTTATTTTTATATATGAAATCTGTGTTTTGTTGTTTCGTTCTCATGAATTCTAAGTAGTCTTCTTTATCATTCTTTCTAATATGAGATATGGTTTTGTGAAAAATTGATATTTTCCTATACTATTTTAAATGTCAATAATTTGTGACTATTCAAACTTTGATCTTCATTTACTTTTCTATTTGGTCAAATTAATTATTAAAATGAGTTGAGAAACATATAATCAAATATGTAAATGAAGATCAGAGTTTTAATCATGACAAATTATTGACATTTAAAACTGTACAAAACAAAAACTATCAAATTATTGACATTTAAAACTGTATAAAACAAAAACTACCCTTCACAAAACTATATCTCAGCATAAGGAGAAGGATAAAGAAGACTACTCAAAATTCATATATAAAAAAGAATTTACAAAATAAAAAAATAAAAGACACAACTTATCTCAAACTCCTTTCCATGCAAATCCCTAGAAGTACCCTTTAAGTAATTTCCCTCTTTAGAAGCACTCTCAATTCTTTCTTCGAAAAGTGACGAAGAATAAATTTCTCACTTTTCCTCTCCTCTTACAACCCCTAGAAGAAAGTCTCCAGGTCCCTCACTCTATCACACTCACACCACCACCAAAACTCACTCTCTCGCCTCCCTGCACTCTCTCTCTCTCTCTCTCACCTCATTTCTCTCTTCCTTTTTCCCTTACAACCCTAGACTCCATCTCTTTTTAGTTAGGAGGTGCCACCTCTAAAAAAGAATTCATACTTCCATCCCAAATTCTCTCACAAAGTCACAACTTTTGAATCGCCAAAGACATGTCCATTCATTCAAGAGACATATCCCTTCATTAAAGAGTCATCCAAAATTTATAGATGCATTTAATTACTCTATAGAGCATTTGAAACATTTGAAGCCTTCAAAATTCATCCTAAATTGCCTTAATCCATCAAATATCATCTTTAGCACTTTAGGCGCCAAGTTACTTAAGTCTACACTAATCTGGGTTCTGGCACATCAGACGCCGATTCTAGCACTTCAGGCATCAATTTTCATGCTTTAGGCATCGCTTCTCTGTATAATGGTACCTTTGGTGCTTGAAGTGTCAAATCTCTATATGTTGGCACTAGAATCACAATGTTCTCTATTTTTGATGTTCTCTATTTTGACTCCAAATTTCTTCCTTTTTGCTACTTTTGCTCCAAATGCCTAAAATTGATATATGTGTAATAAAATATTAAAGTACCTTATTTAAAGTATATTATCACAAAAAATAAGCATAAATTGTATACTTAACATAACACATTATTTTTGTGCATTAGTTAGAATCAGTGTTAAAGAAGACTCATTCCTAAAAGAAAAATAGGTAGATAATGTTCCAGATGCATAAGACCAGATGAAGAGGGTCGGTCATCTACATTCCATGATTACAACATTGACAGGGGACTTAGTCGGTTCTTCAACAAAGAGAGTCCCAGACACATCATTGGGACTGACATAACATAGAAATGTTAACCATCGCAAGCACAGAGCTTTGGATCTATTGAAAAGAAGAAGTGCCGAGAGGCAGCCGTAAAGCTAACTTTGATTCATGAGGAAGAAGTTTATGACCCAAATTTGAGGGAGGCTTTCACTAGCCATCAAGTTACAGAGGATGAACTAGAGATCCTCGTAGAGTCTACACCGTCAGAGATCTCAGATAAACTTTGCGCAGGATGCCCTACATGCAACGCAGAATTATCGAGATAAACACCTACAACAAGAGCATTCATAAAGTGCCCAGAGTGTAATGTTCTCCACCTAGAGCGTTACGGGACTTTTAAAGAATATACATGGCTCCATGATGTTCAGGAGTGCAGATCATCCTAATGAAGAGCCATACATACAATGGTTTGTAGAATCACAACACTCATAGATTGCTTCAGAAGCCAAGCCAGAGGAGTAGCCTTGATGCCTACAGAAGATTCCAAGGTTTGAGCTGGAAAAGATAGGTAGGGTTCAAAAATAAGAATTCTAGTATTGTGAGGAAATTCAATGAATGTTTGGGAATATCTTAGAAGGACTGGACTTACACACCAGAGTATTTTTTAGAAAGTGATGAGAAAAATATTCTTGACTGCGTGTTCGATTTAAGGGACAGTGTTCAATCCAGATTATTGAAGAAGAAGACATATTCAGAGCCTCAAAAATGGATACAAGGCAAAGACAGAATAACCATTCGATGCTGTTGTGGTTACAATTTTGCAAAGTATAGTCTTGCAAAACCCCTGAGGATTTTGAGAAATCAGAGCCACAAAAATAGATACAAGGGAAAGGCAGAATAACCATTCAATGCGGTTGTTACAATTTTTTAAAGGACAGTTTTGGGAACCCCCTGAGGATTTTGAGAAATGAAAATGTGGATACCATGATATCCATGATAAAGAGAATGATCAAGTGAATGGTATCAAACTGTATGCCAAATAATTGCATCATAAATATTTAAGTAGAAGGAGACTGCATTCCTTCCCATATTGACCACAATGATTTTGTCAGACCATTTTGCAGACTTTCATTCATGAGCAAGAGCAATATTCTATTTGGAAAAGAGATACCAATAGTTGGCCCAAGGGGATTCAAAGGACCGGTTGAGATTCACTACTAGTTGAATCAGTACTATATTTGAAGAGAATGGAGCAGATCTCGCAAAGCACTGCATCCTCAGAGTACCACAAAGAAGAGTTTTAGTCACCTTGCAAAGGTTGGATGATAGCAAAGTGCCATATGGAGATCATTCTGACCTGGATTTGGAAGGGCTTTGACCATTGGAGCTGTGAGATAGTTGTATCTATAAGTATACACAAGAAGACTTTAGTTCTAGAGTGTGTCTTAGAAGGTTTTCTTGATCATGAAATGAACTCAAAAGACAAGTGATGCGAGTGATTTCTGTGCTCTATAATTTTTTTTCAACACCACAACACACAAGGCAACTATACTGGAAAATATGCAAATCAATCACAATAAAATTTACTTTCGTATAATCAGTTTTCTCTTTTAAAATATTTAAACATGTCACTCCTAGTGAATTAAAGTGTACTTTCAATTTCAAATCGTCACTAGGTTGTAAATGATAGTATACATATCACTCTAGTAATAAAGTGCTCTAATGGAATCCTAAGTATTGATACCACATAGAGGTAAAAATTATTAGGGAAATAACACAAAAACACAATATTTAAACTATAGAAAACTTAAGTATGTAAGCAAGTTGAAATTTGTTTAATGCCGTTAAAGAAACTATGTTTACTACACTAATCTGTAAACTTCAATGTTAAATTTACTAAAACTAAACTATGTCTTATGACGAAGAGTTCAAAGTTGAGAAATTATCCTCCCCTTACAATGAGTTAATAACGAGTGAATTATCAAATTATAGAAAATTGTATTATGACAAATAGGAGTAATTATATTCTTTATCCTTTTTACAAGTGATAAAAAGCATTGGCTAATCCAGTATTTAGTCCCTAAATTTGTGGTTAGACTGGGAAGATACCAGCTCTCACTCTAAATTTACTAAGTTTCCCGAACTTAAGGACTAACAACTCACTTTAATTTTCAAATGCCTGGAACAAGTTGGGGATTTTAATTTGTCACCCTAAACTCTCTCACCTTAAAATCTCGAATTCTACACCCATCAATGATTATTTCCCTATTTATTTGCATTCAACCCCATTGACCTTCAACTCCATTGACCACATTCTCATCCATGAAATCAAATGTGACTCTTACCTTGTTGTAGAAAACATATTCATCTTAGATTGTTTTTTTTATAATGAATTTTAACAATTCAATTTGTCAGATCAAAAGATGAAATAATGAATTTTAACAATTCAATTTGTCAGATCAAAAGATACATGAAGTTCATAGTTTGAATCATCACAATTATAAAATTAAAATATTACACAACAACCTTGATTCTTCACATAAACATATCTCTTTATTGGGAGAAGAACAAAGAAATCTACTCAAAATTTCTGAGGAAGATAGAACAAAATATGGATTATATATATATAAATAATTTTTAAAGCTAAAAAAAGTAAAGTAAAACAAATTAACTCAATCTCCTCCCTAATGGAATCCCTTGAGGTTCCTTTGAATCACTTTCACTGTTTATAATAACACTCAATTCTCACTTAGAAAAGTAATGAAGAAGAAATCTCTCACTTTCCCACTCCTTTTACAAATCTTAGTGAACACTCTCCAAACTCTCCCATAAACTTGATACTCATGCCATGCCACTTTTTCGGACATAAGAACACTCTTTGATAATGTAAGAATAAGTTTTCCAAGAGTCTCCCTTAGCACCCCTTCAAAATTTGTCCAAATTCTATGCATTTGTGAAAGTAACTGTCTCTAGTGCTTAGGTATTTTTTTTATTGGATTATGACGCTTAGACGACACTTCTGGCGCCTAGGCCTTAAATTTTTAAAAATGCTATCTTTTGACTCAAACTTTCATCTTTTTTGCTTCCTTTAAGCTCCAAATGTCTATACTTAGTATACCTACAATAAAATATGAAAATACATATGTTTAAATTGAAACATGACCAAATATAAGCCTTAAATATTCATATATAAAATTGAATACTTTTTTGGTTTAGCAACAAGTAGATATTTCTACTTTTGTACCTATCAGAGCAAGTAACATATGATATATGAGATTTCCATTTCTACAAAGATGTAATTTTAATGTTTTTTATACCTTCTAGAATATAATCAGTTGTACTACATGTTTAAACAATAATCAACAAAGTTTATTTTGGATTTCAACATATGTTCTTGAATTATCATGTTAGAGCAATTGATAAAAAGTCATAGGACCATACGTTGGTCTTAAATTGTAACAAACAATGAATAATACAAAGAAATCTTGATAATAAGTGAAATTAAAATTTAAATTAAAGGAAATGAAAATATAGAACATCAAATTATAAAAAAACCTCAATAATAATAATAAGTGAATGACAATAAAAAATTATAAACAAATTTACTCAAAACTCCACACTCTTTGCAACACAAATATCACCATATGCACAAATTCCCCCAACTACAATTTTCACAAGGTTTCACTAACTCTACACAAACTTTTAACAAGTTCTCCAAAATTTTTCCAATAATTCTTGGTACTTGCTGTGCTATCGTCTCGGTTCCTAAATTCTGATTCCTTCGTGCAACTGCTTGGATTAGATGTTAGTCTCTGTGCTCTCCTATCCAATGTAGCAATATTTCTATCTGATCTTGAGATAGATACGATTTCGTGAGCTTTCCTTCTAAATCTGATCTCTTCTTCATCACTTAGGTTTGATGTGAGTCCCTGCGCTTTCCTTCCTAATGTGATAAGCATTCTTTCTACCACTTGGACTGGATGTGAGTCCCTGTGCTTTCCTTTCCAATGTAGTAATCTTTCTGATCAGCTTTTGAGTTGGAAATGAGTCTTTGCACTTTCCTTACAAATCTAATCTTTTTGTTGAGTCTTAGGTTCGATGTGAGTCCCTACGCTTTCCTTCCTAATGTGATAGGCATTCTCGTTACTGCTTGGATTGGATGTGAGTCCCCGCGCTATCCTATCTAATGTAACAATCTTTTTTATCAGCTCTAGAGTTAGATGTGAATCCCTACACTTTCCTTCTCAATCCGATCTCTTTGTCTCCTTTTAGGTTGGATTTGAGTTTTTGCAATTTCGTTCCTAATGCGGTAGGGATTCACACTACGGCTTGGATTGGATGTGAGTGTCTATGCTTTCCTTATCCAATGTAACAATCTTTTTTATCAGCCTTTGAGTTTGATGTGAGCCCCTGCACTTTCCTTCCTAATGTAAGACACCCTTTGATGGAGCAAGGCATCCTATTTTCATCTCTCCACACTTTCATTACCTCTTGGGTTGGATGTGAGTCCATGTAATTTCCATTGTAATGTAGCACTCTATTTTCCATAATCGGTCTTTTGAGTTGGATGTGAGTCTCTGTGCTTTCTGTCTCCATGTAGTCTCCTCACTCATCTGATTCTTGAAGCTTTCTCAAAATCAAATTAAGATTTTATTTTAAATAATATTAAAATTAAAACAAAATCAAGTTCTTGTCATGACTGTTATTCTTTTTGATGGTTATTTTAGTAAATGCACAAAACAACCCATCATTCGGATTAGCAAGAATGAAATTGATATGAATTTGAAATTCACTTTTGGGTTGGTGTTTTGAAGGTACACCCACTAATCCCCAGCGAGAGTTTTGTAACCTTTGGTTTGGATCGAGGACCACTTGGTACTCCTCAATGGAAACCTTCTTTACACATTCTCTATTCTTCTCTAAGCACGTTGTCTTAGGCAGTTGTGTTGGTTTTGCTGATTTTTTTCCTTCAATGCCAATAAGTGTGGTATGCTTGTCAGACACACCACTCCTATTGGGGTCCATTTGTTGACTTTACTTTTATTGATGTCTAAGTTTTTCTTCCTTAGAAGCCTAGGATCTAGCCATAGGACTTTTTTGTTGACTAACCTAGAGGACTCGTAATGGAACCTTACCCTAATAGAAATTTTAAACATCTCTTTGCTCTTCTTGGAGTTCCACATGTTTGATTTTGCTCTAGAGCTCTTAGAAGGTTAGAACCATAATGGGGTAACTGAAGAAGAGTCCCCATAGGACTGTTTGGCCTTAGAGTTAGCCAAAGGTTGTGTTGTCTTGGTAAATCTTCCACAAACATAGTTAGAAACCTCACCTTCAACCTAAACCCTAAATTAACCAAGCTTAGCATGACTGTCTACTCTTTTGGAGACTCGTGTGGATGGTCCTACAAACGCTTAGCCCATGGCAAGGATGGCTAGGACCAACACATGGAGGATCCAAAAGAAGGGTTCCCTTGGTCTTATGACTCAAAGAGGGAGATTTTATGATTGACATCCTTAATTTATATCAATTCTTCCAAGACTCCAATTTTTGACCTTTTGCCCCCAAACCTTTCCATAATTACATAAATACCCATGGAACCCTAAAAATTTCAAAATTGTTCATTTTATCAGTTTCTCTCAAAAAATAATCTCAAACCACTACATTTAGTTGTTACTTTCTTTTTAAGCTCTTTTAGTAGTTATTTTTTTGTAAGCATTTCATTTTGAATCTTTATTCTTTTTAAATTTTAATTTACATAGAATTTTTTTAAGTTAATTTTAAGAGTTATTGCATTCCTCGTGAAAATGACTGATGGTTTCAAAGAATATCTTATATTTCTTGAAACAATACTTAATTTTTTGCAGTAATTTTTGGTAAGCAATTCATTTTAAATCTTTAATCTTTTTATATTTTAATTTAAATGCAATTTTCTTAAGTTAATTTCAAGAGTTATTGCATTCCTCTATTGCATTCCTTGTGAAATCAACTTGTGGTTTTAAAGAAAATATTATATTACTTGAAACAATATGTATACTTACGTAGTACCCTTAATGTGAAAACTTTTTTAAGGATTTTTATATACCAATCATCCAAAAGATTGAATATAAAAAATCAATCATCCAAATTTTAAATGTAATATTTTAACCACCTAAATTTACACTATAACTCTTCACTAATTAATAACAGAAGATGATTTAAATAAAAATATTTAAAATATTATATTTAAAATTTAAATGGTTGAAATATTTTCAGCAATATTTTTTGGGTTTTTATATAGCAACCACACAAAATATTGAATATTTCATTTTATTCATATAAATTTTAAATATAATATTTTAATCACTTTTTTTTTATTATAACCACCTTCCATTCTCACTTAATGAAAGTTTCGAGTAAAAATTTTGAGTGGTTAAAATATTATATTTATAATTTTAGGTGGTTAAAGTGTTATATTTAAAAATTAATTGTGTAAAATGAAATATTTAATATTTTGAGTGGGTTTCATGTAAAAAAAGCATATTTTTTATTCTGTCTCTCGGCTCCTCTGCTTCCTTTCGCCGTTTTCTTTCTCCCAGATCACAGTCTTTTTGCATCTTAATCTTCCTCTCGTAACCCTTCCAACCTAAATAATGCTCAAGTTTCTCAAGGGAGTGGTAGCTGGATCTGGGGCGGGGCTCAAAGATTTTCCATACAATATCGGCGAACCTTATTCCTCGTCCTGGGGCTCGTGGACTCACTACCGCGGAACTTCTAAGGTACTAGTCCTCGATCATTTGAGTTCCCAAATTTTGTAATTCGTTCGTGAAAGTTCCAATGTTAGATTCTTTCTTATGAATTTTTTACATTTTCCTTCTTTGCTGGTGAGATCTTTCCTTTACCTTTCTTTGCTTTTCCTTTTGTTTTTCATTATGCTACCAGTCCCTTGATTGTGTGGGGGGGGGGGGGGGGGGGGGATGATTCGGCCACTCCTACTACGGGACTGTTTCCCCAAGGCTTTCATGATACGCTAACTATGGGAGGGAATTATACTTTCATTAAGAAGTTGGGAAGAAAAAATGGGAATCTTGCTCTCTTTGTTATAGAGGTTCAAACTTCTATCCTAGTTTCTTCTTGTTGTCTAGCCCTTGTAGGTAAATTTACTTATGGTACTCCTAAAGTATAGTTAATCAGGAAAGAATTCAAAATGTTAAAATTTAAGGGTTGGTGGGATGTTGGTTTCATAGATGGTAGACATATCTTTATACAACTAGCAAACGATGAGGACTATACACGACTCCTTGGTTAATCAGGAAAGAATTCAAAATGTTAAAACTTAAGGGTTGGTGGAATGTTGGTTTCATAGATGGTAGACATATCTTTATAGAACTAGAAAACGATGAGGACTATACACGACTCCTTACAAAATGATTTATGCAAATAGAAAATAGCGTGATGAAATTTTTAAAATGGTTTGTTATTTTTGATCCTAAGATTGAATTGCCTATAATACTGATATTGATACGTTTTTCAGGAATTAAACTCCATCATTTCAATCATGAAATTCTACTGGGTCATGTCAGGCTTTCTTGAGGTTAAGACCAGGCAGAGGAGCTCCTCTTGTACAGTTGCTTTAGCCTATAAGCCAACCTCACTGTATGGTCTAAGGCCTCTGAAGAGTTCCAGTCCAGCCGTCTCTTTCTTAGCATTTTGTAGTCTTCATCAGAAAAAAAGAGTGGAGTGCGGGTCAAAGTGTCTTTTTGAAAAGACATTGAACTCGAACGAGTCTTCTAGCGCCTTTCCTTTTTTTCCCTTTCCAATAGGAAGGCATCGCATACCTCTTCTTATTGGCTGACTTCTACCAGACCCTCTCTTCCTTCGCGTCCCCATATTAATTGCAAGGAAATGAATCTCTGAGGAGAAAAAAAAAAGAGATTGATAGTTGCCCCATCCTTGACATTTTCAGACGAGACGAGGAGTAAGGGAAAATGGTAACAAAGCTATCAGAGCTTCCATCGAAGCCAAACTTTTCCTATTCTAGATTCTAGCCAGTTTCATTCTTTTTTCCGTGGCCTTGCAGAGTCAAAGTAAGAGTCTAAGGTAAGCGGTTGGCATAGCGAACTTCCTCACCTTCATGATCCACCCTCTTTATGGCTTGGGCGGGATTGTTTTCAGAGGAATGAAAAGAAAACAACTGAAAAAGGGGAGAAGTAGATAACGAATTATTTTGCTCCGCACCTCTTTTTCGTCATCGTTTTTTTTAGTACAGTAAATGAAAAAGACTCAATGAAAAAAAGGGCCATCGATGTTCAGCCAAGTCGATGCTGAGTCTCGAAAACGAGAGTCTTCTCTCACTTAGGTAACTGACTGGACCGATAGTTTTTCATGTGCTCTGATAGATCATTGGGCCGCGATGTCTGACAAAAGTGAAGAAAGAGCTCCGCCTATTTCAAGATGAACTCAACTGACTAAAAATGGAAGAGGAAAGACTCAGTTTGGATTGGCTCTTGTCATGGTCACGCTTCAAGTCCTTCCTTAAGTCAGACTTATACTTTATTGAGACCATTTGAAGCACATATTATTGTTGAATGAGACATAACACAACCATTCTGCAATTAAATTTGTATATGATTGTGATCCCATAAAATATAGTTGTGTAAAATTTATAAAGCTAACTCCGCTTTATAATAGTGCTAAAATCTTGATGTGGTATTTTATGAATAAGAACGTTAAGCACTTAATATTGGGATTCTATGCAAGTATATGTATCGTTATATCAAGTAATAAAAGACTTTCTATTTAAGCCCCAGATATCGATCCCACGATGAAGGTTTAAATTTGAAAAGATAAATTAAATAGAAAATTCATAGAAATAGAATAAAATTATTGTCACTAATTTTGAATGTTTGAGATACTATCAGAACTAAACTATTAACTAGCAAAATTTCATTGCAAAGTTTAAAACTGTAACTACTAAACCATATTTATGTACTACTAAACCATGAGTTTAAAACTGTAACTACTAAACCATGTTTATGTGATGAAGTTTTCTACTATGAAAAAGCATTTTTCTCACTATAATGAGTTTTTGGTAAAATGAGATGAGATAAATGGTTTAAATTATGTATTGTGCCAATAGGAGCAATTTTAATTCTATACTCTGATTCAATGTTATAGAAAATCATTGGTTAATCTCAGGTTTAGTCCCTAATTTTGTGGCTAGGCTAGGATAATACTGGCTCTCACTCTAGAGCTCCTACTTCCCTTTCCTTGAAGGTTAACTCTCACTTTAATTCTTAAACACTAAGACTGAATTGGGGATTTTAGTCTGTCACCCTAGAAATCTTCAATTCTACACCCAATAATGTATATTTACTTATTTATTTGCACTTTATTCGATGAACGAAATACTCCTTCATGGAATTAAATTTGAATCTCACTTTATTGTAGAACTCATACTCCATTTCCTAGATCATATATTTCACAACATATTTTAACAATTCAATTGGCCAGATTGAAAAGTAAATTAAGAATGGAGTTGAAAAATCATCATAATTTATTTTATATTTTAACATTGGCGCATCCAAATTATCTCTTCATTTCACTATATCTCAGAGTAGGGAGAGAGATAAAGGAAACTACTCAAAATTTATATGAAAAATACAACAAAACACAAATTTTATATATAAAAGAAAGTTCATACAATAATAATAAACAAACAACACTTATTTGAAACTGTTTCTTAAAGCAAATCCCTTGTAGCCTCTCTTAGGAAATTTGGGAAGAAGAAATCTCTCACTTTTCTCTCTGTCCAATGCTCTTAGAATACTTTTCTCTCTATCCAATGCTCTTAGAATAGAATTCACACTTAAAATCACCACAAAAACTCAAAATTATTAAGAAAAGAAATGACTAATGGACTCTAAGTGGCTATAGGGAATCTGGAATAGCGTGGAAGAGAGTGGAAAGTGGTTCAAGTGTGTGAAGGGGCGCGGAGGGGGTCTTTTCTGATCAATTTCAGCTCTAAATAGAGCCTAATGTCGGTTTTCCAATAGGTGCATCCAGAAACTCTTCAAAAAGCATCCAAATTAATCAAATATTCTAGAAATAGGGCTTGCACTGATGCTGGCACCATCAGCTCCATTAGCCATTTAACTAATCTGCACTCTCTGTCAAATGACGCCAACAGCGCCAAGTCTGGCACCGTTAGTGCTGAACATTTCTTCTAAAGCTCCATTTTGACTCCAAATTCCATCCATTTTACTTCCTTTTTGCTCAAAGTACTAAAAATCAACAACCTGCAATAAAATATGAAAATACCTTTCTTTAAAGTGAAATATCAGCAAAAATGAGTATAAAATATGAGTCTAAAAATGCATATATTTTTGGTGTATCAAAGTCCCACAAACTTAAATGTTACTTGTCCTTATGTAACTCCTTTACGACATAAAAAATATAACTCATGACAAAGAATTTAACTTCTAGATTTTTATATTTTAGTCCACTAAATACAGTAGCATAATGTAAGAAAAATGTAAAATAACTCCAATTAATACTAAAGGTATAAGAATATCTAGCAGTCAAGTCATCTATTCTTTTCAAGGAAAATTACAAATTATTTATATTAAAACCACTTAGAATATCCATTCATGAAACTTTACTAGTAAATATGCTAATATATAAGTTTAGTTTAGAAAATGTAGCCAAGTCTTCTTCTTTAAGTTGATTTATGAAGCCAATTTTTAATCAGGCATCTCCTCGAGCTTCTCCTCAAACTTTTTTCTTTTCTTTCCTTTTCTTTTCTTTTCTTTTAAGAAACATTTTCAATACTTTTTTCTTTTTCTTTTCTTTTCTCTTTTTTTTATGTGAGGATTACTACATCTGGATAGCCTTTAATAATTTTGAACTTCACTATCTTCTTCTTAAAGTTAAAAACTTTTCACATTCCTTCACTTTATAAATTTATATCAACTTTAAGGATTTTTCTTAAAGTTTTATTTTTTTCTTCTTACATGAATCTCTAAGATTTTTAATACTTCAAAAATACAAATTCCTTTACTTACAATAGAAAAATGTAGTCTTCTTCTCTCATACTAAATATCTTAATCTTTAAAATTAACCTTTATTATTGAAAATTTTTACTTAAGTTTACGATATATTTAGAAACACAAATATAATTATGTAAAGTTACACTCTAATACCAAAGTTCATGTTAAATTTTAAAAATTTTGAAATTATAGCTAGTTGAGGAAAAATAAAATTAAGTTTCTTTTCTTTAAAAAGGAATTTTTCTTTCCCCCCAAACTTAATTTTTTTAAAGATTTAGAATGAAAAATTGAGAAAATAAAGAGTGAAAGAAAACATTTAATACATAAAAAAAGACTTACCTATTAAAGATTTTGATATTGAAACATAACTTTGAAATATTGCAAGTGCTAATATGAAAAGTTAAAGACTTAAAACATTAAGAACCACATAATACATATAAAAATTTTCTTAGAAAGAGTTAACTACAAATACATTCTACAAAGTACTAAAAACTAGCAACAACACAAAAACGATTTCCATAGTAAAAATAGTTTCACAATCCTATTGTTCACAACGCAACATAATATTTAAAATAAAGCAAAGTGTTACACTCTATTAACAAACAGTTACAACAATAAAGTACAACCAAACATAAACTAAACAAAATTCAAACTAAAACATCACCAATCATCATCTTATTCTTCTTTCACATCTAAATTTTGCTGCTGATATGGGGTAAAAACAGGATGAGTAGGAAACTAAACTGAGTGGTCACCCCTCATGTATCTGACCATTGCATCATCATAAGCAGCATCATATTCAAACTTTTTCCTTATCAAATCATAATTGTGTGCATTTCTGGCCTCAATGTTTTCCATTCTACTTTCCATTCTCAAGATATCTCCCTATTTGATCATGATCTGCTCCATAGGTTCCTGGAGAGTAGGGGTACTAGAAGTAGTGGTACTTGAAGTTATCCCTGGTCCTACTTCTAGATCTCCATCCAACATGAGATTCATAAGTCTTAATATTGGCAGGCCCAATAAGTTTTAGAGGTTCAATCCTCTCCTCATCCATTCTAAAATCAACTCTTGCTTGTTTACATAGTGTGAAGATCAGAGCAGGGTGTGCCAAACCACTAGTAGTCTCTCCCAAAGCAAAAGAACGAGTATTTCTATAAATAATAGAGCCTACATCTATCCTTCTCATTTGTTGGATATAGAAGTTCAAGAAGGCTATATCCTTTGCAAACTCACTATGATGAATTGTTGGTATCGTTATACCAGAACCAGAAATAAAGTAGTGTCAGGCCTTACATACTACATTTAACGAAGAAGGAGGAAAGTTTACCTTAACATCATTATTCACCTTCCAAGCTTCTCTTTCATCAGTAAGAAAAGAAATAACTTCATCTAAGGTCCCATTTGTAGCAGAAAATGATTTGTACTGGCAGCTATACACATCCCCTAACTGATAAAATTCATTAATTCTCCTTGCAGTAAATTCCACCATTTTCCCATGAAAAAACACGTAGCCTTCAAAAGTTTCCTTAAAGTTTGCATAGAACTCCATCACTACACCAATAATAGCCTCGATAGTAAAGTAACAAAAATTCTCCATTCGAATTTTTAAATCCTTCATCCGGAATTACTTTCTTAGTTGTATGTAGACTATTGAAACAAATGTTAGCCTTGTAGTTGACAAA
>NW_018165548.1:132105-133934 GCF_001263595.1 Phalaenopsis equestris
TCCTTTCCCTTGCTCATTCTCGGTGTCATGTTACTCTAAGAAAATTTGATAAAATCCAAACAAATTCCCCAAAATTTCAAAAATCACAATGTGGAACTTTTTAAACTTAAACCTGCTAAGTAAGAGTTCTTCATCAAAGGATTTTCTCAAAATCTACTAAAAAATTTCAAAAATTCAGATCTTGACAATCTAAGATAAGTCCTTGGTGAAAATAAAAAATTTTGAGTTCAAAGTGTAGCTCTTACCCAGGGAAGATAAAATTTGAACTTCTTTTGCCTTAAAATCACCTCAAATCCAAGAAATAGTAAGCCCTAGGTGCAAAATCCAGAGGTTGAAGATGAGCCAAAGGGTGAAAATGGTGTTTTTACTGTAAAAATCATGAATTTTAAGGGGTTTGGGAATTTTCTGGTCAAAGCCGCTATCGGCGCCACTGGCCGAAAATTCACTTTTTGATTTTCGCAATTTCAACTTTCTTTCAATTCACTCCAAAGTCTATTTAGTATTTTTGAACACTAATTTTCATCTTAAAAGAATTCTCAAACAAGCATTTTCACAAACAAAACAAAACCAAACTAAAACCAAACTAAATTTTATATATGAAAATATACTTTTCACAAATACATTTTTCTAATCACACTTTCACATACATTAAGCAAACTACATTATAATTCAGCGTCAAAATCAGGCCACAACACTAGAATGCTAACACAAAACTATGCACACAATAAAAGTTAATAGAGCTCTAAGGAAAAGTAAAGTAAATCCACACAATCACATTAAAAACATAATTACTTTAAAATAGTAGGGAGTCCAACTTCTTCAATTATTTTGCTTCATCTTCAGTACTTTCTCCTCCTCTAATATCTCCTAAAGACTTGTAATGGACATAAATTGTAGAAGGGTCCATACATGAATTGATCAGTCAAATTTTCATCGATCCATCCATTTTTCTTTAACATCTGCACCAATCCTGCTTCAATTGTTCTAGTGTGATCAAAGTTATATACATCTTGCACCATATCTCTCATTCGGATAAAATTCATATAATGACAGGTTGGAATGTTTTCTATCATATACAAATCATCAATTTGAGCCGGATTAAATGGTGTAGCCTTACCATAAACGAAGACAGCTCCTTGGCTAATTTCATGTAAATTAGCATAGAATTCCTTCACCACTGGGACAAAAACTGCAGTGATAGTGTAGCATAGAACTTCCCAACGTCTTTGTACAAAGATTTTCTCAATCTGTGAAATTTGATTTCTCAATGTATTATTGACAAAGCCTCTCTCCTTGATAAGTCTCTTTTTTGTAATAACTTTGTTGTATAATCTCTGTGCATCAAAACTGATAAACTTTCTTCTATTGAAAAACTCCATACATGGAAGTATTTCTTGAATTGGAAGCCATGAATTTCAAAATTTGGAATTTTCTGGTTGTCCTAGGCAGTTTTTGGGCCTTTAAAAACACCTCCTGGTGGGTATTTAGGAGTGTGATCCCGCCAAAGTCTGCCAAATTCATCTTGAATGTACAAAACTGCTCGGAATGCCTTCGGCCCTCTCGATGGTGCTATCAGCGCCATGGCCTATGTAGACGGGCGCCGTTGGCGCCCTTTCTAGCGTCGTCGGTGCTAGACGCCAAAATTGCATTTCATACTTTTTTGTTCAATTCGATCCCAAATTTTTCCTCAAATACCAATATTTGTCTTAATTTACGATATATAAAATTGTGTAGGATTAAAAATATTATTATTTCCAAAAAACACTTATTAAAAAATAGTAATATATAGATATATATATATATATATATATATATATTTATATTTATAT
>NW_018165548.1:133950-135578 GCF_001263595.1 Phalaenopsis equestris
TATTTATATTTATATATGGGTTACCTCCCACAACGAATTTTGTTTACCGTCGTTAGCCCGACGTACCATAGTTTAATAAGGATGACTTAACTTAAAAAATTTCTTAAAATTATGGCATGTGTACTTCATAATAATGTTTCAGTCGATGCTCATTAACTTTAAATATTTTTCCAGTTTTAGGATCTTTAATAACAACTTTTCCTTAATGATAGACTTTCATCACTTTAAATTGTCCTAACTATCTGGATTTCAGATTTCCTGAATTATATAATATAACTTCTTGTCCAGGTTCAAATTTCTTCTGAATAATCTTCTGATTATGCCATATTTTTATTTTTCTTTATAGATTTTTGCATTATCATGTGCTTCATTTCTAATCTCCTCAAGCTCATTGAGTTGCAATAATCTTTTCTCACCAACACCTTTTAGATTAAATTCCTTAATAGCCCAAAAGGATTTATGCTCCTATTCTACTAGTAAGCGGCATGTTTTTCCGAAATTAAGTCTATATGGGGACATTCTTATAGGAGTCTTATAAGCAGTTTTGTATTCCCATAATGCAGTGTCTAATCTAGTAGACCAATCCAATTTAAAGGGATTTACAGCTTTTTCTAAAATTTATTTTATTTCACGATTTGATATCTCTACGAGACCCTAATTCTGACGGTGATGAGCAGTAAAGACTCTATGCATAATATCATATTTTTTAATCAATTTCTCAATTATCTTATTCTTAAAACGTGATTCCTTTCTTTAACATCTGCACCAATCCTGCTTCAATTGTTCTAGTGTGATCAAAGTTATATACATCTTGCACCATCTCTCATTTGGATAAAATTCATATAATGACAGGTTGGAATGTTTTCTATCATATACAAATCATCAATTTGAGCCGGATTAAATGGTGTAGCCTTACCTCAAACGAAGACAGCTCCTTGGCTAATTTCATGTAAATTAGTATAGAATTCCTTCACCAGTGGGACAAAAACTGCAGCGATAGTGTAGCATAGAACTTCCCAACGTCTTTTTACAAAGATTTTCTCAATCCGTGAAATTTGATTACTCAATGTATTATTGACAAAGCCTCTCTCCTTGATAAGTCTCTTTTTAGTAATAACTTTGTTGTATAATCTCTGTGCATCAAAATTGATAAACTTTCTTCTATTGAAAAACTCTAGACATGGAAGTATTTCTTGAATTGGAAGCCATGAATTTCAAAATTTGGAATTTTCTGGTTGTCCTAGGCAGTTTTTGGGCCTTTAAAAACACCTCCTGGTGGGTATTTAGGAGTGTGATCCCGCCAAAGTCTGCCAAATTCATCTTGAATGTACAAAACTGCTCGGAATGCCTTCGGCCCTCTCGATGGTGCTATCAGCGCCATGGCCTATGTAGACGGGCGTCGTTGGCGCCCTTTCTAGCGTCGTCGGTGCTAGACGCCAAAATTGCATTTCATACTTTTTTGTTCAATTCGATCCCAAATTTTTCCTCAAATACCAATATTTGTCTTAATTTACGATATATAAAATTGTGTAGGATTAAAAATATTATTATTTCCAAAAAACACTTATTAAAAAATAGTAATATATAGATATATATATATATATATATATATATATTTATATTTATAT
>NW_018165548.1:136632-140522 GCF_001263595.1 Phalaenopsis equestris
AGTAATATATATAAATTTCCAAATGAAGGCATAAATTGTCCCATAAAATCTAATCCCCACACATCAAAAATTTCAACTCCCAATGTGTAATTTAGAGGCATTTCATTTCTGTTAGAAATATTTCCTTCTTGCTGATATCGATCGCATGATTTAATATATTCATTAACATCTCTAAAAGGAGTAGGCGAATAAAATCCCGCTTGCAAAATTTTATATGCAGTCATATTTGTTCCAAAATATCCTGCAAATTCAGAATCATGACATCTTTCAATTAATTGTTGAGTTTCTTCATAAAACGCAGACCTCCTAATATTTATATCCTTACACTGTTTATATAAATATGGCTCATCCCATAAATAGTATTTTAAATCATATATAAATTTCTTTAATTGTTGATTCTTAATATCAAGTGGTAGAATATAACTTACAATATAATTTACTATATCGACATACCACGATATATTTATTTCATCAGTATTGTATAATTGTTCATCAAGGAAATTTTCTAAAATTTCATTTGCAAAATTAGTTAATATTTTTTTTTCTAGTCTAGACAAATGATCACCTATTTGATTATCATTTCCCTTTCTATCAAATACAATAAAATCAAACACTTGAAATAGAAGTATCCATCTAATTAACCTTAGTTTAACATCCTTCTTTTGCATCAACTAATAGATAGCAGAATGATCTGTATGCACTATAGATTTGCGTCCAATCAAGTAAGGTCTAAATTTATCAATGACATACATAATAACTAATAACTCTCTTTCAATAGTAGTGTAATTAATTTGTGCATCTTTTAGAGTTTTACTAGCATAATATATTACTTTAAAAACTTTGTTGTGCCTTTGTTCTAAAATAGCTCCAATAACATAATCACTAGCATCACACATTATTTCAAATGGTTTCTCCCAATCAGGTGGAACTATTACAGGTGTAGTGATTAATTTTTCTTTTGATAATTCAAATGCTTTCATGCATTCCTCATTAAAATCAAATGTATCTTTTTCTAAAAGTTGGCATAATGGCTTTATTATTTTTGAAAAACATTTTATGTAACAACTGTAGAAACCAACATGTCCTAGAAAACTTCATACCCCTCTAACCGTAGTAGGAGGTGGTAATTTTTTAATAACTTGATTTTTTTAGGATCTACTTTGATGACATTTTCAGTAATTTTATGTCCAAGTACAATTCCTACTGCAACCATAAATTGATATTTTTTCCTATTTAGTAATAGGTTAAATTTTTCACATAATTCCAGAACTTATCTAAATTATTTAAACATAATTCAAATGAAGTCCTGACTATAGAGAAATCATCCATAAATATTTCTATTCCATGTTCAATCAAATTACTAAAAATTGACATCATACATCTTTAAAATGTCGCAGGTGAATTGCAAAGTCGAAAGATTGACATCATACATCTTTAAAATGTCGCAGGTTCATTGCAAAGTCGAAAGTGCATTCTACGAAAAGCAAATGTTTCATAAGGGCTTGTAAATGCTATTTTCTCTTGATCCTCAGGAGCAATTGGAATTTGATGATACCCGATATATCAATCTAAAAAGCAGTAATATTTTTTTTCCAGCCAATCTATCCAACATTTGGACTAGAAAGGGTAAAGAGAAGTGATCATTTCTGATGGCCATGTTTAATTTTCTATAGTCAATATAAATTTGCCAACCAGTAACTTGTCTTATTGGAATTAATTCATTTTTCTCATTTACTTCAAGGGTCACTCCTCCTTTCTATGGAACATAGTGAATTTCACTCACCTAAGCACTGTCTGAAATTGGATATATAATTCTAACATCTAACCATTTTAAGATTTCTTTTTAAGAACTTCTTTTATTATTAATTTTAATCTCCTTTGAGAATCAACTTTAAGTTTGTATTGTTCATCTAATAGAATTCTATGCATACAAATTGAAAGATTAGTTCATTTAATATCTGCTGAAGTCCATCCAAAAGCTTTTTTATATCTTTTCAACATTTCCATTAATTTTTGTTCTTGAATTTTTGTTAACTCATAAGATACAATAACAAGTAATGCAGATTAATCTCCTAAAAACACATATTTTAAATGAGCAGGTAATACTTTCAGTTCAAGTTCAGGTGGTTTAATACTTGAAGTAATAAGATTTTTTTTATCACTTTCCAACAAATATACAGTTTCAAATTTGTCCAAAATTTAATCTAAATTTTCTTCTTTTATTTCATTCTCATTCTCGCAAAATTCTTCTTGCCTTAGTTTTTCTTCAAACATTTCCTTAAATTGCTAATTACTTAAATAATCAGTAACTTCCATCCTAAAACATTCATAATCTTTTTCTATTTCAGGAAATTTCATAACTTTTACAATATTAAATGTTACTTCTTGATCATTAACTCTCATTATTAAATATCCTTTCTGCACATCTATCACAGCTCTTGTTGTTGCAAGAAATGTTCTCCCAAAAATAATAGAAATCTCTTTACCTTCCTCCATATATAGTATTATAATGTCTAGTGGAAGAATAAATTTATCCACTTTTACTAATACATCTTCTATAACTTCTTTAAGATGAGTTATTGATCGATCAACTAACTGAAGAGTTACAGTAATAGAGAAATCTCTTTCAAATCTAAACATTTAAAAATTGATAGAGGCATACGATTGATACTCACTCCTAAATCACACAAGGCTTTTCCAAAAAAACCTTTCACAATTGCACAAGGTATAGTAAAATTACCAAGATCTTTTAACATTTCAGAAAGCTTTTTCTGAATAATAGCGCTATACTCTTCACTGAGTGTAATGGTATCATGATCTGCAAACTTCATTTTCTTTTTTAGTATATCTTTCATAAATTTCACATAACTTGGCATTTGTTACAAAGCCTCAATGAAAGGTATGTTTATTGTTAACTTTTTAAGGATTTCCAAAAAAATTGTAAATTTTTTGTCTTTATTCTTCCGCTTCAGTTGTTGAGGAAATATTGTTGAGGAAACGATGGTAGTAGTTTTTATAAAGAAACTTGTATTTTGTTCGTTTTCATTGTGGCTACTTTCAATCTCTTCCTTCTCCTCATCAACTTCAGTTTCTCTTTGGATTATTGTTTCAACTTCTTTTCCATTTTGTAATTCAATAGTTATAATTTGCTCCTTATTTTGATCCTTTGGATTAACTTCCGCAGTACTCAGAAGATTTCTTGAAGGTCTGTAACTTAGTGCGGTAGCAATATGTCCTATTTGATTTTCAATAATTCTAATAGTAGCCCCTTTGATTTCCCATATTCAACATTTTCCATTGTCAACCTCTTTTCCTTAACTTGTGGCTTAGGAATAGAGTCAAATCCAGGAGGATAATAAGGTCCATAATTAGGATTTCCTTGGTTGTTTAAATTTCCTGAGGGGTTCACTGAATTTTTATATTATTCCAACTAAAATTAGGGTGATTTTTCCATCCAGGGTTGTAATAATTAGAATAGGGATTGTTATTTTGATTATTTATAACATTCAAAGTTTCATAAGATGATTGAGTATCAATTATCTGCCCTAGTGAACTTTCCTCTAATATTGGTGGTGTTTGAGATTAGTTCACTCCAATTTGAGCAATCTTTTTTATATAGCAGCAATTTGAGATCGTAAAATGGACAATACATTAGAGTCATGAATACTAGCTACTCTCTAAGGATTTACCCATTCAGAGGGCCATTGAAAATTTTTAGTAGCCATTTCTTCTATTAAAGAGTATGCTTCATCAAAAGGCTTTGATATTAGTGATCCACCTGCAGCAGCTTCTATAATAGATCTAAGTGATCCTACTAATTCATTGTAAAAAGTTTGAATTATTAACCAATCTCATAAAGCATGGTGTGGACATTTTCTAAGGAGATCCTT
>NW_018165548.1:141002-179601 GCF_001263595.1 Phalaenopsis equestris
TTTGTCATTTCGTTCAAATTTTTAAATTTTTTTTATTTTTTTTAAATTTTTCTAATAGTACGTTCTAATTTTGAATCGTATGTTACTAAACCTTCACATCTAATATTTTGCATAAATAATATAATAAGCAAAGAAAAATTCCTTAAAAATACTCTTAAATATATATAGTTATATTTTATTATTTATTATTTTTGGTTATATATATATATTTTATTTTTTATATTTTATCTCTAAATTTTCTAATTTACCAAATCTAATTAATCTAATGTTACTTTCCCCAGCAACGGTGCCAAAAACTTGATCATTTGAAATATAGTTGTGTAAAATTTATAAAGCTCACCCCGCTTTACAACTATACCAAAATCTTGATGTGGTATTTTATGAATAAGAACGCTATGTGCTTAATGTTGGGATTCTATGCAAGTATACATATCGTTATCAAGGAATATTAGATTTTCTATTTAAGCACCAAATATCGATCCCACGAGGAAGGTTTAAATTTAAAATGATAAATTAACTAGGAAATTCTCTGAAATAAAACAAAATTACTGTCACTAAATTTGAATGTATGAGATACTATCAGAACTAAATTATTAACTACTAGCAGAATTAAAATGCAAAGTTTAAAACAGTAACTACTAAACTATGTTTATGTGATGAAGTTTCTTAATATGAAAAAGCATCTTTCTCACTACAATGAGTTTTTAGTAAAATAAGATGAAATAATTGGTTTAAATTAAGTATTGTGCCAAATAGGAGAAATTTTAATTCTTTAGTCTGATATAGTGTTATAGAAAATCATTTGCTAATCTCAGGTATAGTCTCTAAATTTGTGGCTAGGCTAGGAGGATATTGGCTCTCACTCTAGAGCTCCCACTTTCCTTTCCCTAAAGGTTAACTCTTACTCTAGTTCTTAACACTAAGATTGAATTGGGGATTGGTGAGATTGAATTTGGGATTGTAGTCTGTCACCCTAAAAATCTCCAATTCTACACCCAACAATGTATATTTATTTATACTTAATTCCATGAATGAAATACTTCTTCATGAAATTAAATGCGATTCTCACACTGTTATAGAATTCATACTCCTTAAAAATACTCTTAAATATATATAGTTATATTTTATTATTTATTATTTTTGGTTATATATATATATTTTATTTTTTATATTTTATCTCTAAATTTTCTAATTTACCAAATCTAATTAATCTAATGTTACTTTCCCCAGCAACGGTGCCAAAAACTTGATCATTTGAAATATAGTTGTGTAAAATTTATAAAGCTCACCCCGCTTTACAACTATACCAAAATCTTGATGTGGTATTTTATGAATAAGAATGCTATGCGCTTAATGTTGGGATTCTATGCAAGTATACGTATCGTTATCAAGGAATATTAGACTTTCTATTTAAGCACCAAATATCGATCCCACGAGGAAGGTTTAAATTTAAAATGATAAATTAACTAGGAAATTCTCTGAAATAAAACAAAATTACTGTCACACTAATTTTGAATGTTTGAGATACTATCAGAACTAAATTATTAACTACTAGCAGAATTAAAATGCAAAGTTTAAAACAGTAACTACTAAACTATGTTTATGTGATGAAGTTTCTTAATATGAAAAAGCATCTTGGTCACTACAATGAGTTTTTAGTAAAATAAGATGAAATAATTGGTTTAAATTAAGTATTGTGCCAAATAGGAGAAATTTTAATTCTTTAGTCTGATATAGTGTTGTAGAAAATCATTAGCTAATCTCAGGTCTAGTCTCTAAATTTGTGGCTAAGGTAGGAGGGAATTTGGTCTCCCCCTTTTATATAATTCATACTCCATTTCCCGGATTATATGTTTCATAACATATTTTAACAATTCAATTGGCAAGATTGAAAAGTAAATTAAGAACGGAGTTGAAAAACCATCATAATTTATTTTATATTTTAACATTGGCGCATCCAAATTATCTTTTCATATCACCATACAATACTTCTTCATGAAATTAAATGTGATTCTCACTCGGTTAGAGTAGGGAGAAAGATAAAGGAAACTAAAACTTCATGAGAAAGATACAACAAAATATAAATTTCATACAAAAAAGAAAGTTTATACAACAATAATAAAAAAACAACACTGATCTGCTCAAAGCAAATGCCTTGTAGCCTCTTCTAGGAAATGTAGGAAGAAGAAACCTCTCACTTTTCTCCCTCTCCAACACTCTAAGAGAAGAATTAACACTTAAACTGACCACAAAAACTCAAAACTATAAGGAAAATAAATGACTAATGGACTCTAAGTGGCTATAGGGAATGTAGAATAGCGTGGAAGAGAGTGGAAAGCGATTGAAGGGTGTGAAGGGGCATGAAGGGGGTCTTTTCTGATAAATTTTGCCTCAAAATAGAGCTTAATGTCAGTTTTCCAATAGTTGCATCCAAAAACTCTTCAAAAAGTGTCCAAATTTGTCGAATCTTCTAAAAACAGGGCCTACACCGACATTGACATCTTTGGTGCAAAAATTAATTTGTGCTCTCTGTTAAATGGCACCGTCGGCACCCAGTCTGGCACCATCAGGGTTGAACATTTCTTCTAAAGCTCCATTTTGACTCCAATTTCCATCCTTCTTGCTCGAAGTCCTAAAAATCAATAACCTGCAATAAAATATAAAAAATACCTTCCTTTAATATGCAATATCATCAAAAGCTAATATAAAATATGGGTCTAAAAATGCATATATTTTTGGTATATCAGATCACAACACCAAGGTTATTAGCAACCTGTTGAAATTGAATGACACTCAGTGTACTAAATTTTCTATGTTCGGCCACCAAACCACATCTTTCTTTCAATTGTTTCCTCAACTCAGAGACTCTCATAATGCAACACACACTATTTTACCTGCTACAAACAAAGATATTGAACACCATGATATCTCATCTGCTATTCAAAATGCGGGGTATTTTGTTGATAATCTTGTTATTTATACAACTACTACTAACTTGCACAGTTTAGGTGTTGAAGCTTTACATGATGACACTGATGTTATCCCTCAACAATTGCAACTCAATGAAGGTATTCTTTTGCCCGAAGATTGTAATGAGCACAACACTAATGTGGCTTCTGAGAAGCCTATGGAAACAACATTACTAACAGTTCAAAAAATTACTGACAATGGGAATTTAATTCACCCTCCTATAGTTGGGGCTTATTCTGATATTGCTGATATTAATACTTCTTTATCTAATTTGTTATAACTTTAGAAAATGAGTGGCATCTGCAAAAGCATTCACAAAAAAAGAATAAATATAATAATGAGCTATCTAGACTTGATGCTAGTAATATTATTCAAGAAGGAATTTATCACTCTGATGGGGAACGATTTGTTAACTCTACTAGATCTTCTAGAAGGGTTGCCGCACGTCATCATGTTTAATATTATTGTTTGGAATATTAGGGGAGTGGCAGACCCTAACTCCCATAATATGCTTAAAAATTTTTGTAAGGTTCATAAATGTCTCATTTTTTCTATTTTGGAACCTTTGGTTCATGTCAATAAAAGTAGAATTTTAAATAAATTCAAATGTTATCATTCCCACTGCAATGTCAACAACAAATTTTGGGTTTTTTGGAAACCCACTATCTCTCTTTCCATTATTGAGGATGAGGCACAACATATTCTTACTAAAATCAATTTTGAAGAATTTCAAGGGTGGGGCACTTTTGTTTACTCTAGCTCTCATTTGCATGAAAAATAATTTCTTTGGCAAAAAAATGAGTTTATGGGCAGCATTATTGATGAGAATTGGTTTGTTGGAGGTGACTTCAATATGACCATGAAGCCTATGGAATGAAAAGGAGGTGGTAGAGTTGAGCTTGCTCTAATTAACAGGTTCTCTAATTCTATTTCTAATGCAAGACTTTATGACTTGGGATATTTTTTGGATCTCGTTATACTTGGAGGAGGGGTTTTCTCTATCAGAGATTGGATCAATTTTTGACAAATTCTGCTTTTATAAGTCACTTTCCTATTGTGAAGGTTCAACATTTTAGCTATGCTACCTCAGATTATAATCCTATATTTCTCACTTTAGCTTTCACTGTTAAAATGACCATATCTCATTTTAAATTTCTTAATGTTTGCACATCTCATGATACTTATTTAAGTTTATTGAATCATGCTTGGAAATTTGGAGTTGGGACTAATTGGTTTGTTTTGTGGCAACTACATAAGAAGTTGGCTGCTCATTTCATTAATTGGAATTACCGGGTCTTTGGTAACATTCATAAAAAAGTGCAGGATGCTCAAAATATTATTGATTCCCTAAAAGTTCAATTTAATTTTTCAACTGGTTTGATGGATGTTATTGCTCAGACTCACATTGCTTTAATGGATGCTATTTCTTTAGAGGAAAATCTGCTTCAACAGAAGACTAATGATACTTCATTTGCTGCAAGAGATAGAAATACTAAATATTTTCAAGCCACACGTAAGCACAGAAGAAACATTAATAGTATTTTGAAAATTAAACAGGGGGATGGGAGTATTTTAACTTGCATGGATGAGATTGGTCATTGTGCTGTTAACTATTTTACTGAACTTTTTCAAACCTCCACACATACAATGCCTGTTGACTCTACACACTTTGTGAATGAGTATAATTACATTGACAATCTTCATTTAACTTATTCTCTATATGAACAGAAAATCCTGAATGCTTTCAAATATATTTGCCATAACAAAGCTGCTGTGCCTGCTGATTTTTCTTTTGCTTTCTACATTCATTCTTCGGAGGTTACAAAGAAGGAGGTAACCCTTGCCAAACAAAGATTCTTTCATGGCAATAATCCTGGTAAATATGTCACCTCTTCTTTAATTGTGCTCATTTCAAAAGGTAATGATAAGATTTCTTGGGACAATTTTTGTCCTCTATCTCTCACTAGTGTGATATCTAAAGTTATGAGTAAAATTATAGTAGACAGATTCCAACCTCACCTCTCTCATGTCATTGCTGCTTAGTAGTTTGCTTTCATTAAGGGTAGGGATATTACTGATAATATTCTTTTAGCACAGAAGATGATTGAATATTTGGACAAGAAGTGTAGGGGGGAAACATGGTCCTTAAATTGGACATTAAGAAAGCTTTTGATACTATTAGCTGAGACTTTATTATGAATATTTGGCAGGCTAAAGGCTTCCAACAGGATTTCAGCTCTCTCATTAAGAGGTGGATTTCTAAGAACAGCTATAGTGTGATGGTTAATGGTAAAGCCTACGGTTTCTCTTTAGCTAACAGGGGCATTAAACAAGGAGATCTCCTCTCTCCTACAATTTTTTTAATTGCATTTGATTATTTGTCTAGACTCATTAATAAGCTGTAATATGAGCATTCTTATATTCAATTCTCTCATAGATCTTAAATTATGGTGAGTCAACTCGCTTATGTTGATGATGCTATATTATTTTTAAATGCTAGCAAACGTGCTATCAGCTAGCAAACTGCTAGCAAACGTGCTATCAAAGCTACCATGTCTTTATTAAAAGATTTCCAAAAACATATCAAGTATGATGTTTAACTTGGCTAAGTGCTCCATTTATTTTGGCAAAGGTGCTTTCTCTAACACTCATGCTTGGGCTTCGAATTTTGTTTGTTGTAAAATTACTAAGTTACCTAATAAGTATATTGGAGTTAACACTCTTAAAGGTAGAACTAAGCAAACTCAGATGGATGATGTGATTGATAAAGTTACACTCAAGATCAATGACTGGAAAAATACTTTTTTTTCTAATGGGGGTAGGCTCACTTTGTTGAGAAGTGTCCTATGTACACTTCCTCTCTACTCTATGCAAGTTATTAGAACTAATAAAGGCAGCCAAAAGAATCTTGAAACTATCTTCAACAAATTTCTTTGGAAGGGCACTAGATCTTCTAAGAGTTTGACTAATTGACAGTATAATTGTAAGCCTCTCTGTGTTGGTGGGCTTGGGTTTAAAACTCTGCAAAAAATTATTTATGTTAACATGCGTAAACTTTGGCTTAAATTTTATTTGGGGGATTCTTTATGGGCTAAGTTTATGTTTCTTAAGTATTGTAAAAATTTACATCGTTCTACGTTCAATTGGAGAGTGGGGGCCTCTAAGCATTGGACGATCATTATCTCTACACGTGATGTTACTTCTCATTTATTTTTTGGGACATTGGGGATGGTGTTATTTCATTCTGGATTGTTGAATGGGCTACTTCTTTGTATTCTACTTTACTAACCTCGGGTTATGATTCTAATCTGCTTGTCTCTAATTGTTGGATTGATTTTGTTTAGAATATAGAAATGCTGAATTCTTTAGTAGGTGAATTAGCTCCTGCCATTGGCACTATCCCTATTTGTGCACAAGATAAGGATGTTGCTCTCTAGAAGCATCAAACTAGAACCTCTGTTACTAAGATGCTCTACTTAAAACTGCACTATTTTAATCCTTGGAAATGACATGTTTACACTTGGCATAAAGATATTTCTCTTTCCATATCCTTTTCCTTTGGAGATATTTTCATAATCTACTACTTGTTGATGATATTCTTAAACTGATAGGGTTGAAACTTACCTTCTTATTATTATAATTGTAAAAAGGATGTTGAATCAATTAACCAATTTATTTTTTATTGCCCCTTTGCTAAACAGGTTTGGCAATGTTTTGGGTTCTACTTTAGTATTATTTGGCCCTTAAATTTGACACTTAAATCTATCATTGGGATTTGAAAGGATTTTGATCCTTCCTTCAAAAAGCACTTTTATTTCTCTATTATTATTTTATGGTTCATCTGGATGGCTAAGAATAGTTAGAAATATGAAACTCCATGTCACACTCCCTCCACCATATCTATTTTAGTAGCAGCTTATTTTCATAAGTCATGGAAGTTAACTAATTGGTCAAGCTACCTCTTCTACTATTTATAGGGGTAGGAAACCCTTTTTGATCAAATGGGCACCACCCCCCCATGGCTGTTTTAAAGTTAATATTGATGGGAGTTATTCTACAGCCTATACAGATATGGGAGGGTTGATTCGTGATGATTGAGGTAAATGCATTGCTTATTTTGACTCCCCTTGTATTGCCAATTCTTCTCTCGAGACAATGACCAACGAAGTGCTTGCTGCACTTCAAACAGTTGCCACTCACAATTAAAATGGCATTCTGCTGGAAATTGATTCTTAAATATTGTTTAACATTCTAACGGCTAAGCTCAAATCTTCTTGGTATATTATTTCATTTATGAGAAGGATTTGACATTATATTGAGATGCAACAACTTAATATTCCTTACTATTTTACTTATAAAGAGGGGAAACACTCTGCGGATTGGCTAGCTAAATGGAGAGTGCATAGTGCTATTGTTGGGGATAATCCCCCCCCCCATTCTTGCACACTCTAATTCAAAGTGATTTATTTGATGCCCCCCCCCCCAATTCTTACACACTCTAATTCAAAGTGATTTATTTGATGCCCCATATGTTAGATTTTAATATGCTCCCCCTTCCATTACCTTTGGTCTCTTTTTTTGGCTTAAGGTGGTAGGTTTTGGTTTTTCTGGACTGCAGTTTCTCTTTTTTTTCTTGGATGGATGCTGCAAGGTTGTTTTGGTTCAGACTGTGTTACCTGAATAGTGTTCTTAACTTTATTTTGCTGAATTTCTTATTTTACCAAGATATTGGGGGAGTTGAAAAGGAAATCCCTTTCTTGGTGTTACTTATGTTTCCTCATTACTTGATTTTTTGTTTTTTGCTTTGTGATTATTGTGGTAGCTTTTGGTTAGCTAGACTGGTGATTTTCTTTGCCTTTTGGAAGGATTATGGATGCTTGTGTTGGTCGAGGCTGTGTTTGTTGGATATTGGGCTAAATTTCATTTTGCTTAGCTTGGATTTCTTTTTTGGGCAGTTTATCTATGATTCTGCAATCACTTATATTTCTAACGCTCTTAGCTTTTACTTCTTTGGACTTTATTTTTCTATTATAGGCCTTTACTGCCTGGATTTGCCCTCTATTGGAAAGATATTTTGGCACACTTTGTGTATGCTAGACACCGTTAAGTTTTTGTCTTGCCTTGGATGGGTTCTTTATGTTAGTAATGCTACTATTGGTGCTAGTGGTGCACAAATCTCTTGGACCTACACGATGTCTTTGTGGATTACTGGAATTTTCACAAAATTACCTTTCTACTTCTACTGCTTTTTTGAGTATTGGGAGATTAATCTTGAGATGCTTCAACAAATTTATATATTGTTGACATATACTCATTGTTTTCCTTACTTCTATTGCCTTTATTGGTTTGTTGAGTTATGCATGTTGCAGCCTCATTTTGTATTGGCCGAGAGATACTTAGTTGTTTGCAGGCGTGGACTATTTTTCTTGTTGATTTCACTAGACAAAGTAGCCTCAAATTGACTTTTCTCTCCTCCACTACAGTTCAAAATGGTTTTGGTGTACATGTAATTTTTGGGTATACTTTTTCTTTTAGTATATTTTAGTAAATTTGCATGTTCTTTTGATTTTTTATGCGTGGGGTTGTAATGTGGATAGTGGAACCTCTAGGATCATGAAGTATTCTATTTTGCTTTTAGATGGGGATCCACTATCCCTCCATTATTTTGTAATCTTTTTTATTAACGCATAAGGAGCCACGAGTTGCGTTATATATATATATATATATATATATAAGTAATGGGCCTAGATTCAATTCATTAATGAAACCAAATCAAAATACAAGGGCAATGAAAAAAAGGTGACAGGAGAGGGCCTATATCAAGGAAGGCAACCTCTCAAACCAACAACAGAAATTATCTGATATAAGGGAGAGGCAACATATCACTGGATAAAAGAAAGTCCAGTGGGGGAGGAATCCTTCTACTCACTAAAGGTTCTTCAATATAGAGCCCCCTTCTAGCCAGCCAATTGGATGGTCTATTTCCTTCTTTTTGGATATGGGAGAACTTGATAGAGCAAAATTTAAGTAATTGATGAATACCAGAGATCCAGCTGATTAAATACCATGGAGTATCTGAAGACCCATGGATAATGTTAATAAGTTGCAAGGAGTCAGATTCTACCCATAACTAATCTAACAGGCAAGATCTGGCAAAGGTGATGGCCCAAAATACAGCTTGACATTCTGCTTCAAGTGAGTCAAAAGCATTAACAAAAGATTGAAAATATAAGATACATTTCCCCTCATGGTTCCTGAATACCCCACCAATGCCAGCAGACTAAGATTTGTGGCTCCCATCACTGTTAATTTTGGTCCAGCCAAACTTTGGGAGGGTCCAACAAATTGTCACAAATTTGGAAATATGTGGCTTGAGAAAAGGACTAATATCCAACACAGCCTCAAACTTTTTAAATTTAATTAGTTTTTGAATAAAAGCAATATAATTGAGACCCACCCTCATAGGATCAAGATGGGAGTTGTCATAACAAAGCCACAATGTTGGGGATGTCCTAAAGATTAGATCCCCTCCAATCTGACCAGAAAATATAAAAAACCTTCCATGTTAGATTCATTGTTGAGATCATGAGTTTACCATTCACAAAAGGCCAAACTTCCTGTACCCAGGTGTAGTCAAAGAAAAGATGGGTAATAGTTTCCTCTTGGGACTGGCAAAAAGTGCATCTGGAAGGACCCCTCAGACCCTTCAATTTCAAAATATCATCAGTGGGAATCAGTTTTAAGAAGAGTCTCCATATGAAAAAAGACATGGATGGGGTGAGAAATTTATTCCAGATTGTATGACCCCAGTGTACCACCAGTTGGGGAGGCTGAGAAGGGATTGGGTTCTTTTTTATAGCTATTATGTCTTTAACTCCAGGTTTTACAAATAGCTTCTGAATATTGGATAGTTGAGAAGGGCTGCAGAAAGGAAGAATTGGAGTAAGGTTCCACTTGCCATGAACCCATATGTCTTTCACAAGCACTGGAGCAGCTGAAGCATTATGATCCTGAAGAAGGCAGCCTTCCAAGGACCAATTGTCCCACCAGATGTTAACCAAGCCCTCGCCAATTTCCGAGACATACAATTGTTCAACATCCTTCCTAACTTTTAACAACCTTTTCCAAATGGGGGAATCCTTTATACCCACAGAGAGTTGGGTGGGGTGTTGATACTTGCAATATTTGCCCCAAAGGAAATCAGCCCATAGGGAGGACTTAAATTTAAATTTGAGCCAGAGTCTGCAAAAATTAGTGTGCATAATTTGGGAGAAAGACTTGAAGCCTAACCCACCCTCCTCAAAGGGTTTACACTCCTTAGACCAAGAAGTCCAGTGTTTTTGCTTCCTATGGCTAGCCCAAAGGAATCTATTAAAGATCCATTCTAACAATCTCTAAGAAGACTTTTTCAGAATGTTCATTTGCAGTAGATAGGATGGTAAAGCAGATAGAACACTTTTGAGGAGTGTGATCCTACCCCCATTGGATAAAAAGGAATTCTCCCATGCTTGCAATTTACTTTGGAACTTGTCAATTATGTGATCAAATTGAATGTTCTTAGTTCTTCCTTTGATAAGAAAAGCCCCTAGATATTTCATTGGAAGGTGACTATTTTTGAAACCAGTGAAATCGATAACCCAAATCTTCAAATCATTTTTGCAATGCTTACTGAATATGGAGATGCACTTCTGTTTATTTAATTTCATTCCAGAAACATCCTGAAAGGTCTCTAGATTCTGCATGAATAGTTTAACAACAACTTTAGAAGCTTTTGTAAAGGTAAGGATGTCATCAGCAAAGGCCAAATGATTAATTAAGGTGGAAATCTATGGCTATAAAGAGAATGGGGTTTCCTGGATGCCAACTCATTTAAACTTCTAGATAAGTAGTCAAAAGCTAAGATAAAAATAGTAGAGGAAAGGGGGTCACCTTGTTTTATACCTCTGGAAGCACTGAAAAACCCATGAGAAGATCCATTGATGAAGATAAAATGAAAATTATTGGACAGCCATCTGTTGATTAGAGAGACAAAGGAGGGTGAGAAACCTCTAGCAACCAGAACCTGTTCAATGAACTTCCAGCTGATTGTATCATAAGCCTTTTTGCTATCCAATTTAAAAATTAAGTTGCCTCCTCTATTGATTCTGTCCAAGTCTAGTACCAATTCTTGGGCCAAAAGCACATTATCAACAATGCCTTTATCCCTGATGAAAGCAGACTGATTCCTGCAAATGAGCTTGTTTAGGTGAGGTTGTAATCTTTGGATCAAGACTTTACTGACTATCTTGGAAATGACAGAAGTAAGACTAATGGGTCTGAAATCATCTCATTTGCAAGGAGTTTTATACTTGGGGACCAGTGTAATCAGCGTAATGGTAGAAGAGGAAAATTATTCAGGGAGGTCAGCCCCCCAGAAGAAACTTTGGACAGTGGCAATAACCTCACACTTCACAATAAGCTAGGCCTTTTTGTAGAAATCATCAGTAAAACCATCAGGACTAGCCACCTTTGTGCTGTCAATGGAGTTTAGAGCTTCCCAAATTTCTTCTTCATCAGGAATGTTAGTAAGCGATAGACTTTTAGTGAATTCCTTTTCCTGATCAAACAGTGTATCATTAATGGCTGAGTGAGAAGATGAATTTTATCTGAACATTTTTTGGAAGTAATGTACAACATCATTAGCAATTCCATCAGCATTGGAAATCCAGTGACCCTCCTGAGAAAGGATTTTGTGTATTGTGTTGCTTTTCCTCCTTTAATTATGCAAGCATGATAATATTTAGAGTTTCTGTCACCCTCACAAAACCTGGCTTTATTTGCCTTTTGGGCATAGAGAGCCTCTTGCATGTTGATCAGAACCAATAAGTTTTCGTTGGCTAACTGAAGATCCATTTTAGACCCCATGTCAGAAGATAAGAGTTGTTCTAAATGCAAAACATTTTGTCAGCTTCAAGGACTTTCTTAAGGACTTTCCCCACCACCTCCCAATTCCAATTTGTGAGCTGTTTGCTGACTTTTTTATGTAACATCCAAATGTTTGCTGACTTTTTTATGTAAAAGCTAAAGCTTGATACTTGGTATGTGATGATGGACATCAGTCCAGGCCTTTGATACTTGATTAATAAGATCCCCATGCATTTACCACATGTTAAGATATCTAAATTTGGCTTTAGTATTAGAAGAGGATGAAGAAATTTGAATAAGGAAGGGTCTATGATCAGACCCACTCATAGCCAAGTGCTGGACAGAAGTATGTAGGAACTCTCTAAACCAAATGTCATTTACCAGAACTCTATCAATCCTTTCCCAAATCTTGCCCCTTCTCCAAGTGAATTTAGGGCCTATAAACCCCAAATCAAAAAGACCAGCAGACTGAATGTTGTCTATATATATATATATATATATAATTTGGGAAAATTAGTATTTTAAATTTTGAAAATACAAGACTGAACTGATCAAATATCCTCAGTAGTTTAAATAAATGAGCCTAATACCACAAGCAATGCATCTATCACGAAAAGTAGGCACACTATTTACTACTGAGGCTTGATTAAAAAAACTAAAGAATTTATAACATCTATTTAAGTCTGCAAAAAACCATTTTTTATGTTGACCGACAAGTTCCCCTATTTATTACAAAATGTTAAATAAGGTTTATATTAAGCTGGGCTATTAAAAGTTTCCAATAATGGCAAGCCCTTATAATAAATACATCTCAGATAACTTAAGCCACCTCACAAAACTCTTGATAAAAATCTTGGGGTATTTTCTATATGGATTCAAAAGGATAAGACTTTCATATGATTGGACAAAGAGGTGTGAAATGAGTTTAGCTCAAATTTGGACCATTTATTATGAAATCCAAAGGAAGAAGAACTAGGGGATTTCATGGATCCTGAGAAGGGGATTTCATGGATCCTAAGAAGAACCTTGATGAATTCCCAAGCTATCTTATGGTTTGGCTTTAGTTTTGAGAATAATTATTTGAATGTTACATCCTAGCAATTTAGTAGTTAGAGCAATTTTATTAGTTAAGGCTTACATTTATATGAGACGGTCACACAAATAGCCTAGAAGATGTGAGGATTTTGGTTGTGATGAACGATAACCTTAGAATCCTAAAAAAAGTTAGGGCTTAAATTTTATAGTAGAGCCACACAAAGGTCTAAAGAAAAAGTTGAGGATTGATGTCATATTAGACGGACAACCTTGAAATCCTATAGCTTGTTTTTTCATTTTAAGGAAAGGTGTGTTATTGTAGATTCTCATACTATTGTAGAAAGGCTGCCCACAAAGCTAGCTCTAGGCTCCTCGGCGAAGTAGCAGTCCTAAAGTCTAAAATTTAAAAGTTTAAATTAAAAGTTTAAGTTCAATCAGGGGAATTAAAGTTGATTAAAGCAACATTGATTAAGATCCCATGGTTCACTCGTTCCAGTATCACTTTTTTCTTTTGAATTTACTTAGCTTAAACAAGTTGTTACACTTATTTAACCCGAGAGATAAACATAAAAGATCTCGTTAGCAACCGTGAGTTACCTTCTTTGAGGGACTCCCGTAAATTCAAAAGGATGTTTTAAGTTTAGTGATATTTTAAAGTATTTATTGTAACCTTTCAAAAAATTTGTTTTAGATTTTTGAAAATGTTGATTAATTTTTTAAATGGTTTTAGTTTTTTCATGTAAGGTAAGGTGCACAACCAAGCAGCTAAAATATTTTGCAGCAAAAGTAAATTGCAGAAATTAAAATGGTAAAAATTAAATAACACTTTTAAAAGCGTACCAGCCATCTTCTCGGCATTACTGCTGGAAGGTTAGCTTTCGCAAAATGTATATAATTTTATAGAATTTAAATAAATTGCAAGAGTAGACAAAGGTGTTGTTTCCTAACTCTCAAACTATGACTCAATGAATTTCGAAAAGATCTTAGTGAATGATTTTAGAACCAAATATAGCAAGTTTAATTTTTCCTCCAAAATATCCAAGAGATTCCAAAGTGTTCGGGGAATGACCCTGAACCACTTTAAAGATCTCTTGAAAAATTTCGAGTTCAATTTGAACTTATTATATAGTTCCATTAATAATAAAAGGTCAAATTAAAATTACTTCATTACTCGGTGAACTTTGACATTTTAATCATCCTGAAGGTAGGGAACTTTATTACTCGGTGAACTTTGACATTTTAATCATCCCGAAGGTAGGGAACTTGGGAACTTTGTTGATCAATTGATAATTCACTTAAGAGTTATCTAGGTGAATTCCCCAGAGGCAAGTTTAAGTCATTAAATATTTTTTACCCACCATAAAATTTAGGCTCATAGTGTTTAGAAGTGTTTATCATGAATCATGTTTCCTTTCTAAATCCCATCATGCAAGTTTACATATATAGCTTAGATCACCACCAAGCCCTAAACAATCTCAATGGGAGAATTGGCGATTATGAAAATTTGAATTTATGTGATACATATCCCTATTAACATATCATATTATCATTAACTATGGGTTTAAAATAAGAAAACTGTCATCCTCCTAGCATAATCCCATCACTTCATAATCATCTAATTTTGATTAACTTCCAAACCTTGATAATTTAGAAAATTATGATTTTACTCTTTTCATGGAAAAGTGGGAAATTAGTTTCTACCTTTTAACCCATTATGCTTCAATCATCCAAAAGAATTCATTAGGATCAAAATTACCCATTTCTCTCTTTAGTTAAGCCTAAATTTTGATTAATGCACAAGAATTTAAAAAGACCATTTTGTCCTTGGGGCTCTCCACTCATAACTCATTAGGCATAATTCAAATGAATTTGAAAATTTTAGATTACCCTATCCATGGAGCAATTAAAACATCAGAGAAAAAAAAATGTGGTTCTCAAACTTTTATTTAATTTAATAATTATTTTAACCTAGAAAATCAGATTTTTATTATAAATTTATTTAATCAATGAAAATAAAAATTTTGCTTATGGGAAAAATATTAGAGGTTCACCTAGGTTGGAGAAACATTTATACAAAATTCCATGAATTTTGAAATTAAATTTTAATTTAATTTTATAATTATTTATTTATTTCTTTGGGATTTATTTAAATGGAAAATATGTTTTAGTTACAAAAATTTTTTCTTATAATTTTATTAAATCTCTTTGAGTCCCGAGACCTGAGGGAAATAAATCTTATATTTTTTTTTGCTAATTTATATATTATAATTATTTAAATGAGAAAATAAGAAAATGATATTTTAGGCTTTTCTTAATTTATTTTTAAATTAGAAAAATTGGTAAAAAAATTGTGAAAAATATTTTAATGAAGCCTAAGTGATCAAGAAACCATTAGACACATTTTAAAACATTTTTATTTTTTTTGAAATTTTTAATTATTTTTGTTTATTTTTAATTCAAAATATAGTTAAAAAATGAAGTATTTTATCAAAAATAATTTTTATTTTTCCTAAGTACCCATGATCACAAGTAACTCTGAAAAACAAATTTCATAATTTTCTTAAGTGTATTTGAATTGATATCACTATTTTTTAACAAAAATACAATTTTTCTCATAAAATCAACTTCCCAAATGTAATCAAACAATTTTCAAATTTTAACAGAGATTCAACATGATAAATTATAAATATTTAATCAACTATAGAAATATACAAAATTATTCAAACCATCATGACATTTTTCTTCAAGCTTCTTTGACATAGAAAACTTACTAAAATTTATCCCATAATTTTCCAAGTGATATTTTAATTTATATAATTAATTTTTGCCAAAATGTTCATTCAAGCTTAAAAATTAGGGTTACAAACATAGAGATGCTCTTTGACCTTAGAAAAATAAGAAGCCATCTCCTCTATCATGAGAAATAGACCTTAAAAATGTCAAGCCATGGTGAGCAATATTTAGTCAAAATAAATTAAAATACTAGAGAGAGTATTTAATTAATTAAAAATTGGAGAGTCAACGAAATTTTTATAGCAACCATTCGTTACACGAAAAAACGAAGGGCATCCATTCAACGTTTTCCAAGTGATATTTTAATTTATATAATTAATTTTTGCCAAAATGTTCATTCAAGCTTAAAAATTAGGGTTACAAACATAGAGATGCTCTTTGACCTTAGAAAAATAAGAAGCCATCTCCTCTATCATGAGAAATAGACCTTAAAAATGTCAAGCCATGGTGAGCAATATTTAGTCAAAATAAATTAAAATACTAGAGAGAGTATTTAATTAATTAAAAATTAGAGAGTCAACAAAATTTTTATAGCAACCATTCGTTACACAAAAAAACGAAGGGCATCCATTCAAGATCCCTAATCTTCAAAATCATTTTCAAATTCTGGGGTTTCAAGGGTAATTTGGTAAATTCTGGTAATTTTGTAAACCCTAGAACTGCCCAATTTTGGATTAGAAGGTGGACTTCGAACTATCAAACTTCAAGGTGTTTTGGAGAATCAGAATCAGAATTTACAGGTTGTTTGGTAAATCATTTAGAAGGTGGACTTTGAACTATCAAATGAAGGGCATCCATTTAGAAGGTAATTTGGTAATTTCATAAAGCAGAAATGAAGGTGGCCAATTCTAGGGTTTCAAGGGTAATTTTGTAAATTTAGTAGATTTGGGGGCAAAAGGCTAAGTTAGATGTTATGGTAAAATTTGTGAGTCAATCACCCTACTTGAGCCATGAACAAATAGAATCCTCTACTTTGGGTCATACATGAACTCATCTTACCTAAACCCTAGCCTAGGGCTAGTGGGTCTAGAGGACCATCTACATCAGTCTTCCAAAGTGTTAAGGGATCAAATTTAGAAAGGTTTGGGCTTGTGGGAACTCTCCTTGAGCTCCCCCAAATTGCAATGTGCAAGTGTGTGTGTGAAACTGACCAAGACCACACCAACAGATGGTCAACCCTAAGGACAGGCAGTCTTATGGGAACTCCCCTTGAGCTACCCCATATTGTCCCCACCCATTAAGTGTTAGAGGTTATGACCAATATGTGGAACTTCAAGATGCATAAAGAAGAGTTTAGAGTTTGTAATGGTTTGGGTTCCTTTTCTAGTCCTTTAGGAATAGTCAATAAGAACGACCTATGGCTAGAACTTAGGCTACTAAAGATGGAAAACTAAACCTCAACAAAAAGGGAGGTCAATAAATGAACCTCCAAAAGGTGTGGTGTGCTAGGAAAGCAAACTGCACATATTGGTGTTGACTGAAGAGATTGACAAAAATAAACATAGACATTTAAGTAAACATACTCAAAATAAAATGTAGAGTTAAGTGGAAGTTGTTTCCACTGGGGAATTATCAAGTGAATTTTCAATCAGAATTGAAGATGTAAAACTCTTGTTTTGGATTAGAAGGTGGATTTCGAACTATCAAACTTTAGGTGTTTTGGAGAATGGGAATCAAAATTTAGCATCTGACCCCAAAATGGGAATTAAAATTCTGGTATCAATCCTGAAATAAAAATGGGATGCCACACTCCATTCAAGGTGTTCTTAAAATTGATCTCAAAAGATGAGAACATAATGTTATAGCCCATTGTAGGTACTATTTTTGGTTGGAGAGTTTCCAGTAAGAAGCTCTCGGTCACCGGAATTGAAATCCCGTCGCCCACTTCGGAAGGACCTTTTAATTTACATATATATTTAGTTTTAGAAAAATATGAAATAAAACCGGCCCCATATTTTTTATAGTTTAAATGAAAGAGAACTGTACCTCAAATCTTATATCTATCCCGAAGGATAAACACAAGATTTGAGGATGAGGCTCGATCAAATAAACTAAGGAATATATGACATCAATTTGGTTTGTGAAACCTTTGTATTTGCCAACAAGTTCCCCTATTTAATATAAAGAATTAAATAGGGTTTATATTAAGCTTGGTTTGGCCATGCTTCCTATAAGGGCAAGCCCCTATAGTTAACTACATCTTAAATGACCAAAGTCACCTAAGAAGACTCTTGATAAAAATTAGGAAATACTATCTTCAAGGAGTTTCAAAGGGTAGAACTTTTCAATGAGATCAGATGTAGAGTTGTGAAAGGGGATTGGTTCAAATTTGGAACATTTTGTAGAGTCCAAAGGAGGAAGAACTAGGGGATGTCATGGATCCAAAGGAGAACCTCGATGACTTCCCAAGCTATCCTAATGTTTGGCTTCATTTTTTAGGAGAAATATCTAGGTGTTTCATTCTATCAATTTTATTATTTAGGGCTTACATTCAAGTGAAACAATCACACAAATAGCCTGAAAGATGTTAGGATTTAGGTTGTGACAAACAACAACCTCAGGATCCTAAGACGAGTTAGGGCTTATATTGTATAGCGGGGCTATACAAAGGCCTAAAGATAATGTGAGGATTTAGGTTGTATAAGCAAGTGATCTTGAATTCCTATGGCTTTGTTGCTTATATCTAAGGAAGGAAGATTGGTTGGACATGTTGTTGTAGATTCTCTTGCTGTTGAAGATGGTCGGGCTACCCACCATGTAAGCTTCAAGCTCCTCGTTGTAGCAGAGTTCAAGTTTTCTAGATCATTTGGTTATAATGTCAAATCAAGTGACCCTATGGTTAAAGTTCTTTAAATTTAATTATGAGCATATTAAAGTTGATTAAAGCGACACTGGTCAAGATCCCACGGTTTCGTCGTGCCGGCACCACTATTTTCTATTGGATTCACTTAGTCCAAATGAACTTATTGAACTCAACTTAATGAGTTGCATAATTTCATTTAGACCATGGGAAGCCTCGTTAGCAACCATAGGAATTCTAGATCATCTGATAGAGATATCTTAATTTAGTTGTAATTGTAGTTTCGTGTGATGTTTGTGATTAAATTTTCAGTTGTTTTATATTTTGAATGTTATGGGGTTATCTTGGTTTATTTTAGTTTTAGTTTTGGTTTTGGTTTTGTGGCTATCGTGATAGTTTTAGTTTTCATGTAAGGGGACATCGTTGTTTAGCATGCAAGTTTTGCAGGTATAAAAGTACAGTATGAAAGTGCAAGAAAGACAATGCTAAAAACAGTAAAAAGTCTTCTCGTTCCACCTCATGAAACTAAAAATGCATGTGAAGGTAGTTCATATGATACAGGGAAGTAAAATTTTGACGACCTAACTAACCCTAGGTCAAATCTTGGTGAGTCCTTACAAGTTTAATTAAGGATAATTTTGTTAAGCAAAGCATATTGAGTTTAGCAGACCTATGAGGTATCCAACAGATTAAGAGGAAGAAGCATGTCCATGCATCCCTCTTATCACCTGATGAAAAGCCTCGAGCTAAGTTAAACTTATTATGTTGCTTAATAATTCATCCTATAAACACCCTAATGCTCAATAAACATTGATGTTTCATATATCACTAAGAGTAAGGTAATTATCATTTGTGATTTAATTTTGAATATTGTGTGGGTGAAGACCCTTAAAGAGGTAAGTTAGTGTTTTTGGAACACTTAGCCAAATTATGGTCCTAATTAGACTTGTAGTGTTTAAAAGATGTTTTAATTTTAATTGTGTTTATTTTTCTAATCCTCAGTTAATCAGTCTTGATTTAACTTAGATTACCGCAAAGCCTTTAAGACCTAGGTGAGTGTCTTAATTAGTTTTGAAAAGGTTAAGCAATAGGTGGTCATGATTTATTATTTGAATTTCATTTGAAAATCAAATAGGTGTATTAAATTGATTAATTATTGACCTCAAAAGTCATACACTTAAGTCCTAGGTTCATTTTATTTTAATAAACTTCCAAATTTTAATAAATTAGAAATTTATTAACTTATCTTTTTAATTAAGAAAGTGAGGTTGGTTTCTACCATATAATCCCTTGTGTTTCAAATATCCAATAACTCATTAAGGTGAGAGGATGCCTAAATGTTAATTAAGGCTAAATCTCCAAAATTACACATTTGCCCCTAAGGCTCTAACACTTCATAATTCATCAAATTTAATCCAAATGACTTTGAAATTTTTATCCGACCTCATTCATGGGTCAATTATGACTTCGAAGGAGAAAGTGTGATTTTTGAAAATTTAATTTAATTTATATAATTATTTTTATGCAAAAATAGGATTTTTTAAAGAAAATTCCTTACTTGACCAAGGTAAATCCTAATCCCTTGAAATTTTTGTTAGAGGTAGATCTATACCAGAGAAGTCTTTGTAACAAATTTCATGATTTTTTCAATTTTATTTGAACTTTAATAATTACTTTAAGTTAAGGGGTATTTATTAAATATAAAATATTTTAAATAGGGAAAATTAAGTTTTGTATTTTTGAAAAATCTTCCTAAGTTCAAAGAACCCAAAAGAAAAAAATTTCGAATTTTTCTATGTTTTATTTGGTTTATTGGAATTATTTTTAGTAAAAATCCATTTTAGCCTTTAGCCTTTAAAACTTATTTTTAAGCTTTAAAATTCACTATCTTTATTTAGAAAATCAGGAAAAATATTCTAATTATTCTTAAGTGCTTAGGAACCAAATTTAGAATTTTTGCATGAATTTTATTATTTTTGTGATTTTTATGGATTTTTAATTATTTTAAATATTCAAAATGAGCTCAAAAATCAAGTTTTTATTTTAAATACCATTTTATTTTTAAGAAATACCTCTGATCACAGAGAACTCAAGAAATAAGTTTTTATCAATTTATGAGTTATATTTTGATTTTTAAAAATCATTTAAGTGCCAAAAAAGATATTTAACTTGAAAAATCAACTTAAATTACCAAATGAACTCAAAAAGCTTTGAAATTTTTATGGTTAGTTCTCAAGAACAATGGAGATAAAAAATAAAGTCATTTTGATGTTTGTATTTTCAAAAATTAATTATCTTAGTGATTTAGGGTTTGTAAAGATTAGGTGCATTTTAAATGACTTGACTCATAAAATTATTTCCAAAGGGTCCTCTGGTCATAGTGAACTTTCCAAAATTTTTTTGGAATTTCCTGTGCAACATGCTAATTATCATGATTAATTTATGTAAATAATAAACAAAAACTTGAAAATATGGATCTCTGTCTAGGGACCTTCTTCGACTTTGGAAAAATCAAAGGATGTTCCCTAAGTTAGAGGCGACAACATGCTAAAAGTTCAAGCCATGGTGATATTACTACATGCATGGAGAATCAAAACTTTCAAATAAGTGTTTAATTAATTAAAAATAAAATATGCATCAAATGGACTCCAAATCATTTCCACATTGTTATCCTCTGTTCACTAAGCAAGAAGGTATTTTTATTTTATTTTTATGATTTTTCTACACCAAAATATGAATTTTTAAAGCTAGGGCTAATTATTGAAATAAGAAAATCCCTATTTTTCTATTTAAACGTGAGACGCTGACTGTATCCTAGGCAGCTCCAAAAGCATGTGTGGCTCACTCTGGTTGGATGCTGCCATCCATGCAACCACTTACTCGGCCCATGGTTCATGCCATGGTTCATGTAAGGAAGCGTTGTCCGGCTCGATCTCCTCCGTCCATCTGATACACGCGCGATCTGACGGCTCCCCGTCATCATCCTGGATAGAGTGATCGAATGACCATCCACACTAAAACCCTAAGATCTCAGCCTAGACTCAACCAAATCACCTCAGGTTTGATTCTATCAACTCGTTTAAGTGAGATGAATATATCCATACGGTAATCATGCAATTAAATTAAGCCTAATCAAATGGAGAATCCAAATAGGCTCGGTAGGAGGAGAGGTTCAATACCTTGGCTCTGAGAAGGGATGCTTCGATCAGAGAGTCTTGGAACATTTGTTGGGGTCCAAAAAAGCTAGGGATTAAGCCTCTTGCTATGGTGAATTGCCTAAACCCAAATTCAACCAAGGTCGATTTCCGGTGTTGATCAAAGTCTATACTAGAGGCTCTATGGAAGGGGGATTTGATGGGGCTTTAGCTTGTTTCAATGTTTGGAAGGTTTGGGTGAGTTTAATTTGAGTTTGGTGGAGTTTAGAGGTGTGCAGAGCTTCGTCCTGTCTCCGGCAAGGTTTTGAGCTCAAAAATTGGGCTCCGACAAGGGGATTCAAGGCAATGTGGTGGTTGGGTTACACTGAGGAGGTCTCAAAGAGGCTTTGGGATCAATTTGGGGAAGTCTCTTAGAGGAATTTTTGGCTCTCTCTCCATGGACGTGGAGGGGAGTATTTTATAAAAATGGCATTAGGCTTGCTTCCATGGCCAATTTGGGGGTGAAATGTGCTGCCTAGGTGGAGGGCAGAGAGGCTCTAAGCATCAATTTTGATGAGGTGGCCTCTAGGTTTAAATTGGGATTAATCCCATGGGGGTGGCTGTCGGTTTGGCCATTTTCAGACCACTAGGTCGGCCGGTCAGGGGGTGGCTAGGGAGGTCAGGTGAGCCAGGAGACTATGGCACAACAATTTAATGATTTTAGGCTTGGTTTTGGCAAAAATATCAAAGGCTTACGCAAATATGGCATTAAATCCCCTGATTTAGGGGACCATTTTTTCATGGCTTTGTTTAGGTGGTTTTAAGAGGCTTAGGCTAGACACTAGGGTCCAACTAATCGCTGTGGACTCATTAATTTTGTGAATTTGGGGTAGTTAGGCCACCTTTAGTGCATGGGTTCAATGTGGGTCCAAGTGATCAAAACTTTAGTTTGGGCTAGGCTAGCAACGTTAATTTACACTATTGATAAAAAATGTGTAGATGATTGTTATGAAGATTTTTGGTCAAGGGTTGAAGTAATTTTGAGTTCAATTGGTGAGTCAATTTGAGGGATTTTTGAAATTTGGTCAATTTAGTCATGTTGGGCTAGACATGGGTCTAGGTTGGGTTAGCCTTGGTCTAAGTCCAAATTAAATGGTGCACATGATCAAGGGAGATGTTTTGAAGATTTTTCATGAAGACATAGATTGTAAATTTTGGGGTTAAGGCCCTCAATTTGGTGAAGTTTGGGGAACTGACTAATTTGAGGCAAAATTGGGGATTTTTAGACTTAAGTTGAAATTAAATGGAATTGGGGCTTCACCATAGCCAATTGAAGGTCAAATTTGATGTTTAGGAATGTTATGATAATTTGTCAACATAAATTGTGGCAAATGGAGTAGGCCATGGGTTCAATTTTGTGGAACCAAGTTATAGGGCCAATATTGGGTTTTTGGTTTAACTCAAAATTGGGTTCAAATCATGGACTAATTGGGCTTGTATTTGGTCAAGATTGGTCATATCAAAGGTGAATTTAAGTTTTTAATTGAAATTGGGGGAAATTGAGACCAATTGGATAGATAAAACCCAATTGATGGACATTTGAGTTGGATTTGGGGAAAAATGGGCCTTTAAAGGGCAATTTGGGGGTTTTGGATAGAAGTGGTTAAATTGACCAAATTGGGTCATGTGATAGTTCAGAAAAATGAAATTGGGAATATTTGGGAGGTTTTGGGATTTTTTGGGATTTTTTTGGAATTTTTGGAATTTTGAGCTACGGAGGGGGGCATTTTGGTAGTTTGGCCAAATTTGGTGATTTTGGGTAGTTTGGGTGTTTTGAAGGTGTTTAAGATAATTTTTTTAACCAATTTGGGTATTTTGGGTAGATTTAAAAATTTTGGCTAAATATGGTGTCCCAAAGGTATCTAGGTAATTTGGGGGAGTTTAGGGGCAAAAGGCTAGGTTGGGTATCTCAACTTGGACATTTTTTGTAAATTTTGGAATTTTGGTCTAATTTGGGGGAGTTTGGGGGCAAGAAGGCTAGGTTGGGCATTTTGGTAGAATTGGAGTGCCAACCACCATCAATAAGCCATGGAGCAATGGAAACCCCATTTTGGGTCCTCCATGTAGTGATCTTACCCAAACCCTAGCCTAGGGCTAATGGGTTTATCGAACCACCTACATGAGTCTCCCAAAAGTATCATGGGAAATTCTAGGTTTAGGGTAGTGAGTGATTATGAGTGAAGTGAGTGCCTTATGCCCTAGACCAACACCCAGGTTCAACCCTAAGGTCCAGCAGTTCTAAGGGTGACTCATCTTGAGTTCCCCCATAGTGACCCCACCTACTAAGTGCTAGAGGGCTATAATTGGGGCTACTAAAGTGGAAAAACTAAACCTCAACCAAAAGTGAGGTCAACACCCATTTATACCTATCTCAAAGAATTGGATAGAGAGTCCGATGCCATAGTCCATTTAAAGTGGCCTTAAAACTAATCTCAAAAGATGAGAATAGGATGTCATACCCCATTGAAGGTGGTCTTATACTTATCTTAAACAAAATGGGTAGAGAATTAGATGCCATAATCGATTTAAGGTGGCCTTAAAACTGATCTCAAAAGGTTAGAATAGAATGGCATACCCCATTTAAGGTGTTTTTATACCAATCTCGAGGAAATTAGGTAGAGTATCGGATGTCATACTACATTTAAGGTGGCTTTAAAACTATTCTTGAAAGATGAGAGTAGGATGTCACAACAAATTTAAGTTGGTCTTATACCTATCTTAAAGAAATTGGGTAGAGAATCAGATGTCATACTCCATTTAAGGTGGTCTTAAAACTCCATTTAAGGTGGTCTTAAAACTAGGTGGTCTTAAAACCGATCTCAAAAGGTGAGAATGGGATTTCATACCATGTTTAAGGTGGTCTTATACATATCTCGAAGAAAATTGCCTAGAGAATTAGATGTCGTACTCCATTTAAGGTGGCCTTAAAACTGATCTCAAAAGGTGAGAATAGATGTCATACCCCATTTAATGTGGTCTTATACCTATCTAAAACAAAATTGGGTAGAGAATTGGATGCCATACTCTATAGAGGTGGTCTTAAAATCTATCTCAACATATGAGAAAAGTTTGTGAAGCCCCATTTTAGGTGGTCATATACCTCTCTCGAAGAAAATTAGGTAGAGAATCAGATGCCATACTCCATTTAAGGTGGCCTTAAAACCGGTCTCAAAAGGTGAGAATAGGATGTCATACCCAATTTAAAGTGGTCTTATACCTAACTCGAAGAAATTGGGTAGAGAATTGGATGCCATAAACTATTTCAGGTGGCCTTAAAACCGATCTCAAAAGCTGGGAATAGGATGCCATACCCTGTTTAAGGTAGTCTTATACCTATCTCAAAGAAATTGGGTACAGAATCAGATGCCATACTCTATTTAAAGTGATCTTAAAATTGATCTCAAAAGGTGAGAATAGGGTGCCATACCCAATTTAAGGTGGTATTATACTTCTCTCAAAGAGATTGGGTAGAGAATCGGATACCATACTCCATTGAAGGTGGCCTTAAAATGATCTCAAAAGGTGAGAATAGTGTAGAGAATTTATGGTGTTGAGCTCATAGATATGGGGAATGTGAAGATTGATAGTGGTGAGGAAAAAAAAAATCTAGGATCTTGTGAGGAGTGTGAAACTCCATAAAGGTTGTGACAAATTGGTGCAAGGAAGGAAATTCGTGCTACGAAAATGAAGAGTGAGAAACCTCAAACTTGAGAGAAATAAACTCATAAAATTTATTGTTTTCTTTTCTTGTTGTATTTATCATATTTAATTATGAAAGTATATTTTTCAAAATTTTATTTTTTTTGGTTGATTTATTTTTCAATGATTTTATTTAAATTTGTTATGAGAGTTTTGTTATATTGTTCTTTGTTCATTATAATTTAGAGCCAACATATGGTTCTGTAGTTTTTTATCAATCACACAAAGGGCAATTAAAAAAAATTCATCAAAATCTGGAATAAGTTTCATTAATCTTATTAAAATATGTGTTACAAATCGAATACGTGTTGAAGCATCAAAAGATAACATGTTGAATACATCTTAGAACATCATATCATATCAGATGCTTTGACGCAGTACAAAAGTGACAACTAACTATCTATTTTTCTATTTGTATGTTTGTCTCATGGAGAAAGCTGATGATCAAGCTGACCTATTAAGTCACACTCTAGGACAAAAATTATTTTTCACGTCCACTTAGAGGTATAACCATCTCATAGCTTGTACGGGTGCAGCTCTTCGAATTCTGGGTCCGGACGGAATACATTTGGTATTTTACTATCATTCATTCTTCCTAATGTCATAGAAACTCTGCGGTGTCGTACTTTTATGATGCAGTGCATTGCTAGATCTACTCTATTTCGCTTTATAATTAATATTGAACCCACTAGCAGCTGAATCTCGACGGTTCCTCTGAATTCTCCAAAACCAACAATATCAATTTATTTTCCAAACAGAATGTTACTTTGGCTGATGAAGGGAACCATGCAGAAGGGCCTTACTAAATCATTGTGATTGATATGCGGAGGAGTATAGTCTCCTTCATCATAAATGTTGATTATGCAGCTATTCGGGATGCAATCTGCCAGTTGTATGCTCCACCTAACCATCCTTTTAATAGTTCTTTTTATCTTAGAAGGCAGAGCATCCACCTTGTCACATCTTAAGATACCTGGGGGGTTCTTTATCCTATATTTAACAAAGTTGTAGCAGAACCAATATTGAATGTTTATCCTTCCTTTCTCACACATCCATTTTTGCAGCTCTGAGTAGGTCTTTTTAATTAACGGAATGGCTCGAGCTCTGTCTCTCAAGTCAAATGCACAGTCGAGAATTCTTCTTTCATTATTTTTGGAGGAAACTTCTGTATGCAGCTCTATGTTTTCCAAGCTGTTGACGAGTTTTCCTTGAATTTCATCATAAAATTCAAATTCTCTTTTCTTAACTCTGTTCATTCTTTCTAATTCTACCATAGGAATACTTCGTGATCATCGGGGCTGCTCCCTCATTTCAATGTCTGCAAGAAACCCTATTTGACTTGGCTCTGTATGTAGTGGAATATATTACTTAGTATCTGGGTGCGCGGCCTCGTGACACCCTATATCAGTAGTTATATATTCTTCAAAGGTCTAATAGTGCTCCAAACAGAGGACATTGCATTTCGGGCACTCCACAAATGCTCTTACTATCTATGCTTGTATAGGAATTTGAATGTTGCACATCCCGCAACCCTTACAAACCTCATCTGAAATTTCTTGCATGGGTCATAGATTTACCTCATAATAGGTAAATTGGATAGAAGTCTCCCTCATGCATGGGTCATAGATTTTCCCCTCAAGAATTGGGGTAAGTGTCACTTTTGCATCTTGTTTACATATTTTCTCCTAACGTAAGAAAGCTCTATGCTTGCGACGATTGGCATTACGACATTATGTTCTTCTGAGTGGCACATTCTTTCTTCATCAGCAATGACTGATTCCTTCCATTGGATTTTGTCATCTCACTGCTTTCTTCCTCTTCAATGAGGAGTCTTCTTTGGAACCAATCCTTAGAAGTGATGGTAATCCTTCTTTCTCCCGGCGACTGACTATGTTCATCAGGGGACCCTCGCAGTCCACGACCAATCCTTAGAAGTGATGGTAATCCTTTTTTCTCCTGGCGAATGACCTATGTTCATCAGGGGACCCTCGTAGTCCACGTTGACCTGATCAAAGTCCAAGTCAAAGTCTACGATGCTGCTTTGAGCTACCCTTTCCTCATTCAGTGTGAGATTCAAACTATTTTTAAAAGTGAAAATTAGCTTTCTGCAGATGAAAATAAAATATTAGTGCACTGAAATTCAAAATGACAAGAACAAGTTATTCAATAAGTTTTAAATTTATACAAGTGCAAGTAATTTATTATTTAATTTAATTTAGTGAAATTTCAAAATTAAAAAATGAAGAAAATTAAGGTAGACAAATAAAAAATTTTCACATTGTTGAGATTAATTTTATTACAAAACTTTGGATTGAGTCACAGACACTGGCCAACTAAATAACTACAAAACAAGCAACATTTTCAAAAAGTTCATTTCAAGCAATGTCATGTTATGTAGTATATCTTCAAATATCGGCCATTAACCAAAAACATAGTTCTTTTGCCTCAGAAATCCACCAGCTGGTAAGATCCTCCTTAATAGACAAATGGTCCATCGCAAGTTGGTTCAAATTTTTCACTTATCTTATGGTGTGCAAGAATAGGTCTTTTAAGAACGAGTACGAGGTCACCAAATTTGAACCTCCTCAGGTGGACCAATTTTTCATGAGCCCGAACAAGCTTTGCTTGGCAGAGTTCCAAATTCTGTTGTGTTTCTAGTCGTATTCCCTCGAGACTTTCTAATTCTTCAAGACTGAGTTTTGCACTTTCTTCTATTGTGATATGATTCGCGAGGGAAACTATGAGAGATGGTGTCTGGACTTCTAGTGGCAGTACGACCTCGGACCCGCATACAACTACATACGGTGGTGTGCATTGAGTGGAAGTTCTGAACGTTGTCCTGTAGGCTCAAAACGCTTATAATAATTTCTCATGCCATCCTCTTTTATTCTGGTCCAACGTCTTCTATAAAATTTGTACGAGTGTCTTATTGAGAGGCTTGACCAGTCCGTTTGCTCTAGGATAATAGATTGTAGAGTGACTTCAATCTGCTCCATGTCGTTTAATGAATTCATTGATCTTTGTGCTCTTGAAGGTCATCCCATTATCAAAAATCACTCTTTGACTCTTGAAAATTTTGAGAACATGTTGTGTTATAACCTCTCGTAATGTCACTATTTTTGCCCACTTAGAGAAGTAACCATAGCGGCAAGAATAAATCTTTGCCCCTTAAAGGATGGAGTGTCTGTTGAACCTATTAGGTTTGTGCCCTAACACTCCAATAGCCACGAGGCAACGGTCGATTATATCACATTTGGGGTTTGGTGCAAAACCATCTCATGCACTTGACAAAGGTGACACCTTCTAGCAGTATTCATATAATTGAATATAATTGTTGGCCAATAATATCTGCATCTTTAAATCTTCATTTTCATCTTTCGCTCTGATTGGTGAGCTCCACACAATCTGACACGTACTTCTTTAATGATATTCAATGTTTTTGACTTTGCTTAGGCATCCTAGCCACATCTGATCGAATGATCTTTTGTAGAGGACATCACCCACTAAAGCATATGACATAGCTCTTATCGTGATGTGATATGCCTCAAATTTGTCTTCTGACAGCTTTCTAGTATGCAAATATTCTATTAATGGCTTGCACCAATCTTCATTAATGTCAGCAACTGCAATCATTATCTCTTCTTCTTCTCCGAGCTTGTGTAGATAGTTGAGGTTGATCTGAGATAGAATTCAATGGAATCCTTTGGTAGCCACGCCAGTTCCTTAGTAAGTTTTTCTAAAGCGTCGGCATGGGAATTATCTCCTCAAAGAATCCGGTCCACACAATCTGACATGTACTTCTTTAATGATATTCAATGTTTTTGACTTTGCTTAGGCATCCTAGCCACATCTGATCGAATGATCTTTTGTAGAGGACATCACCCACTAAAGCATATGACATAGCTCTTATCGTGATGTGATATGCCTCAAATTTGTCTTCTGACAGCTTTCTAGTATGCAAATATTCTATTAATGGCTTGCACCAATCTTCATTAATGTCAGCAACTGCAATCATTATCTCTTCTTCTTTTCCGAGCTTGTGTAGATAGTTGAGGTTGATCTGAGATAGAAGTCAATGGAATCCTTTGGTAGACACACCAGTTCCTTAGTAAGTTTTACTAAAGCTTCGGCATGGGAATTATCTCCTCAAAGAATTCGTTATAAAGTCACATTAAGGATCTGTTCCAGCAACTTCATTATGTACCGATAGTAACCTGCTAGCCTTGGCTTCAAAATCTTATATTGTTCGGCAACTTGTTGAATGATGAGTTATGAGTCGCCAAAAATGGTAAAGTTTGTTATATCCATTTAGATTGTCAAATCTAACCCGGTGATCAGTGCTTCATTTTCTTACTTTGTTATTTTTGCATGGCTCTGTCTGGTATAACTATCTCGGATTCTTTGTCCTTTCTGGCTGATGAAGCCCCATCGAAGTATATTTCTTAATGTCTGGCACTGGACGATTCTATTTGTAGTATCTATTCATCTAGTAGCTCATCAATGAGATGGAACTCAGCTGGAAGTTGGTGTACTGCGAGAAAATCTGCTAAAATCTATCTCTTGATACCATAGAGGGGAACTAAATACTATATCAAATTGTAATAAAACCATTGACTACCTTACTAAACATCTAGAATGTGTTGGTCAGGTCATCAAGTATTGTAATAGATTAAATTTCAAAATAAGAGTAATTTTAAGAGAAAGCATATAATGCCTAAGCTTTTTGGCTACAAAAATTAAAGCTACAAAATATTTTTCAATAGGCAGATACTTTACCTCTATCGATATTAGACGATGACACATATAGTAGAGCGTGTTTTCTGTACTCACGTCATTGACTTGAGATAAAAGGCTCCAAGAGTGTCATCTAAGGCTGCAGTATAAATTATCAAAGGTCTTCCTGGGATAGGGGTTGCAAAAATAGGAGTTTTCAAAAAATTTTACTTAATATCCTCAAAGGTCCATTGGCATTTCTCTTCCTAAATGAATTTGATGATCTCTGTAATTAATGCCGAGAAGGGATGACACCTACCTGAGAGATTAGCAATAAAACATCTCAGATATGCCAACTTTGAATGGGATGAATATAGTTGTTTCAAGGTTTTATGAGGAGGCATTTCCAATATATCTTTAATCTTATCTGGGTCGATCTCGATTCCCCGATATGGACAACGAATCCTAGACATTTTTTTAGGTGATGCCGAAGGCACATTCTAAGGGATTCATCTTGAGGTTATATTGTCATAATCGTTTGAACACTATCCTCAAATCGTACAAATGATCTATTTTCTATACCCTTTTCATGACCAAACCATCCAAGTAGCATTTCACATTATTATGTATGAGTTCATCAAAGATCTTCATCATATTATGTTGCTATGTTCCTCTGGCATTTGATAATCCGAATGGCATTGCTGTGTAGTAGAAAATTAAGATCGACGTTCTGAATGCTGCAAGTTTTGCATCCTATGGATCTATCTTGATTTGGATATAGCATGACGATCCATCCTTGAAAGAGAAAAGTTCATGTGTCGATGCGATATCCACCATCAATTCTGGTATTGGTAATGGGATCTCATCTTTTGGACATGCCTTAGTTAAGTCTCTAAAATTGACACATACAAAAATTTGTCCATTCTGCTTCTTAACTTGCACCATGTGGGGTAATGCTCTTCTTTTACAAAGTTTGAATTTATTAACTTTGTTACCTCGACAATGACTTGCTGCTATATCTCGAGGCACATTCTTCTTGGAGCTTGTTTTACTGGGGTCATATCTTTGTCCATCCTGAGTTTGTAAACTGAAAGTTCTGCTGATAGTCCTGGGTGAAGCAATATTTAAATTTTGTCAATAACCTTATCAATTTCTCGGATTCTTGTTTATTGAGTAGAGAACTTATAAAGGCGGGTGGGGGCTGCTCTTCAGTCCTGAGGTTGACTTCTTTCAATTTGTCCACTGTTGATTTAATTTTTTCTTCATTTTTGAGTGGAGCCTTATCTATTAATTGATCTTCAATGTCATCCTCTACATCGAGTAAATCCTCTTCCCCGATCAGCTAGTAATAACCAAAAAAAATTATGAGTCATCGATTGGTCCTACAGTGCCAAACTTGAGACCTTCTTTTGAATTAGGAGTTCAACTTCTAGCATTGCACAATTTCTCAAGAAGTTGTAGTTTATCCTTTAACATTTTCTTTTGCACAAATCCCTGTTGAACTAACTTTTGTACACAAGGAGAAAAGTAACAAAAAGGTAATTCCATTAATTCATTAGAATTCTCTTTGAAATTTACATAATTTTCAGAGCTAGTTAAAGGGGAAGCACGGTAATACTTGATCGGATTTGAACTAATGCTACAAACTTCCTTGAGCTGTAAACTCTCAACCTCTTAAGGGTGGATTGGAGTAATGGTCATGACATGCACATAGTGGTTGATCTGATCATATATCTACTTTTATTAACTTTTCTCCACATCTTCTAAGGAGATCTCATACCGAGGTTTCATCTATTTTATCATCATCATTTCTTCTTCTGAGCTTTCCTCATCAGAAGTTTCTTCCATGTCGATGTTGATAGTCAGCCTAGTCCTTTCAACAATCATGTTGGTTCTTTCTTGTCCACGTCCCCGACCTAGATCTTGGGTGTATGGGTTGAAAGAACCTCTACCAACTCGTTGTGAAGAAATGATAGTAGATTGTTGAAGTGGTGGTCTTGCTCTTGTGATTCTTCTGAATCTCCAACTTTGTTCGGCATAATTTCATGAGAAAAAGGCATTTTCTTTGGATGTGCGTAGTAGGTAGCATCTTCATGAATGCCCACTTCATGAACTGAGAATGGTTGTAAATCCCCTTTGATGCAATTTTCTAGCCCTTCTTTAAAATACTTGATGCACTAGTGTAAAGATGATGGAATCATAATATGCTTGTGAATCCATGGTCGTCTAAGTAAAGCATTGAAAGAGGTCTTCACATCAATGATATTGAATTTTTTGATTGTTATTAGCTTTGCAACTTTCATTAAAAGTGTAATCGACCCAAAGGCTCTTTCTCCCTTTAGTTTAAATCCTCTCAATATCATTTTATCAGTTTTAAGCTCTTGAGCATCAATATCCAAGTATGCCAATGTCCGTAGACACATTAAGTTGAGTGACACTCCCAGATCTACCAAAACTTTGGACAATACAAAAATGTCAATAATAATAGAGATGTAGAGTAGTCGGTGTTGTCGAGCAACTATTCTTCATATGTGAAGGTTACTAGACTGTTCTATTAACAAACAAAATTCATCCAAGATTTACTGGCTAATTGAGCCAAGCAAATCTCTGGGTCAATAAAGGTTGTAACCAGAGACTCTCTCATCTCCTTTGATAGGATCAAAGCATCGTAGATGCTTAGTTTAGCCGACAACCTTTTACTATGAGCTAGCACATTATAATCCACTTTATACAATCCTTCAATATTACTTGGTTATGTGGCTCTTCTACGGGTAGAGGTGGAGGTAGCTCTTCTTGAGTGACTATTTGTTTCCCTTTTTCCACTGGAGCTATTCTCGGAGGTAAAACCTTCCCACTTCTTTGATTTATTTCTATGATTTCTTCTTCTTGTTGAGATGTTGTAGGCAAAACTTTTGGTGTCTCTTCTATATCAGAGAAATCCAAGGTGTTGGCGAGCGGTGCACCATGGTACTCAAGGACTGGTTCCTCACTTCCGGTGCTATCATAGCCAGTGTTGTCGATATCTTCTTCATCTTTGTTAATGGGTTTATTGGACTTAAGTACGATTTGAGGAACAGTTTGGGAATCGAGATTGGCGTTAGATTGATTAAAGTCAGTTACGTTATCACTAGAAATAGTTAGAATGTAATTGAAATCATAATCATTGTATTCTTAATACCCCGGTGGGGCAAATCGATAATCATACATAGTCAAGGGTTCGAGAACTTTCTTTCCCAAATATGAGACAACCAATATAACAAAGGCAACCCTTATCCTATCCCCCGCACTATCGGTCTTCATGATATCATTCTTCTTTTTCTTTGATTGTAGCAATTTCCTTAAGTGAAATCTCTATCTTGGAATGGGCATTTTGTAGACTTTGAATGGCTACCTGCATTAAAGCTGTCTGAATCTGATCCAATATTTTCTTGGTTGACTTGCTCCAAACTATTCTCCATCTATTTTTCTCTGAAGATCGATATATCTGAGTGATTAGTTCGGTCCGAATCATATTTACAGAACCTATTTCAGGTTCTTTTAACTATTCCTTTGGGATTGTTATATTTCCTTCTTTAAACTTCCTCTTAAGCCAAACCTTAAAAATGAAAAGACCCTCTATTGTATGTCCCAACATCCTATGGTAGGGGCAGAAATTAGGATGCTCTTTCTTGTCAGCTCCTACTGGCTTCTTTGGTTTTGGCAGTTTGAATTCGGACTTCTTCATTAAGTTTTTGAACATCTTTGACAAAGCCTCCTCATTGAAAGATACTCTCTTATTTTGTTCTGAAAGAGTCAGACCCCATCTAACATCTGTCTGGTACAGTCCTCTCTGGTTTGACTATGGACTAGATTGACCATACTGCTGTGTTTATTATTATTGAGTATTTTGTGATGATGGTTGAAAACTCTGATGATAATGCTATGCCTGAATCTTTATTAGCTGCTTTCCCTTATCAACAGTTTCTATAGCTCCGTACTTCTTCTCGAATACCATGGTTATCCTGAACCTTCTAACTTTTCTTAGAAATCCATATGTTTAATTTCCTCTTGTAGACTATTTCTTAGAAATCCATATGTTTAACAGCTTCTCAAAGGACTTGATGGTGATTTTTTTAAGCAAGAAAGCTACTGGACTATGGATGATTTTGAGTTGAATCTCAATCACATGTAGTTTTTGTAGCTGAGGCTCACATTTCATGCTTAAGTTTCTCCACCTTAAGATATACTCCACTAGAGTATAGTCAGGCTTTTGTCTTTCAACTACGAGATCTCTAATAAAATTATGATGTTGTGCTCCAGCGAATTTCTTCATGAACAGCTGTTCTAACTTGGCGAATGTCTTCATTGATCCGTTGGTCAACTCGGCATACCAATCAAATGCTATCTCTAAAAGATGCAAGCAAAATGACAAAAGAGTCAGGCTTCATTACCTCCGGTGTTGCCACAACTAGCTCAAAAATGCACTACATATTGTCTAGGATTTTCAGTCCCGTCGAACATCTTAAAGTTTGGTGACACAAAACCCTTATGGTAGGGCACATTATTGAATTCTTCCAGGTAAGGTCTACCCTTTGAAATCAGTGCACCACTTGCGAATTGGCCTAAGGCCTCCCGAACTTATTGTTCAACTAATTGTTTAATATCCTTTTCCAGTGTACACTTAATGGGGAATCCTTCCTTTGCTGATCATCTCTATTGTCAAAGGAAACTTCTCTCTTTTCATCGGTAATGCAAACTTTCTATTGCTGGTTGACTTCTGAAGAAGCTAACTGCTGTGACTGACACTGTCCATGAACTGTAACCATAGTGGTGGCCATCTCTTCCATTCTTTTCTCCATCTGACTGGTTTGCTCATCCCTTAGTAGAACAACTATGTCCAAATCATCCGCGGCCCTTAAACAAGAGGTTGTGCATCGTACACAGATGTAGCGGCTCTAGTATTGATGAAATGAATATCCATAAAGTTTTCATCAAGATAATCATTAAAATCAAAATCATCATCATCATCAATGGCCACTCCATGCTCATTGGCTAATTCAAAAATCTTAGCCCTGAGCTTTTCAAATCTCTCTTTAATTATCGCTTCTTGGATCATCTTAAGATCTAAAGGATTTTCCTGAGCATCCTCTGCTTGTTCAACAAACTCGATAGCAATAGCTGCAATGATATCTGATATTTTAGACCTTTGCTTCATTTCATTCCACATTCTTGCCCTATGAGCTCATTAAACTATATTGGAAAAGTCACTTTGGGTGCCTATACCTTCTTCTTCGACGATGATGTCTTAAGATGAGGAGTCTCAACGAAGACATCGGCGTGTCAGAGAGACAGTGCAGGCCAAATAAAGGATCAGGTGACTTCTTTATCTGTTTCTTCTTTAGGGCACCCTAAAATGGGTAGTATCCTTGGACCAAGTCGTGACTTGACCAGTCGATGTCCTGCAAACCTTAGAGCAGTAATGTCAATAATAATAGAGATGTAGAGTAGTCGGTGATGTCGAGCAACAATTCTTCATATGTGAAGGTTATCTAGACTGTTCTTTTAACAAACAAAATTCATCCAAGATTTATTGGCTAATTGAGCCAAGCAAATCTCTGGGTCAATAAAGGTTGTAACCAGAGACTCTCTCATCTCCTTTGATAGGATCAAAGCATCGTAGATGCTTAGTTTAGCCGACAACCTTTTACTATGAGCTAGCACATTATAATCCACTTTATACAATCCTTCAATATTACTTGGTTATGTGGCTCTTCTACGGGTAGAGGTGGAGGTAGCTCTTCTTGAGTGACTATTTGTTTCCCTTTTTCCACTGGAGCTATTCTCGGAGGTAAAACCTTCCCACTTCTTTGATTTATTTCTATGATTTCTTCTTCTTGTTGAGATGTTGTAGGCAAAACTTTTGGTGTCTCTTCTATATCAGAGAAATCCAAGGTGTTGGCGAGCGGTGCACCATGGTACTCGAGGACTGGTTCCTCACTTCCGGTGCTATCATAGCCAGTGTTGTCGATATCTTCTTCATCTTTGTTAATGGGTTTATTGGACTTAAGTACGATTTGAGGAACAGTTTGGGAATCGAGATTGGCGTTAGATTGATTAAAGTCAGTTACGTTATCACTAGAAATAGTTAGAATGTAATTGAAATCATAATCATTGTATTCTTAATACCCCGGTGGGGCAAATCGATAATCATACATAGTCAAGGGTTCGAGAACTTTCTTTCCCAAATATGAGACAACCAATATAACAAAGGCAACCCTTATCCTATCCCCCGCACTATCGGTCTTCATGATATCATTCTTCTCTTTCTTTGATTGCAGCAATTTCCTTAATGAAATCTCTAACTTGGAATTGGCATGTTGTAGACTTTGAATGGCTACCTGCATTAAAGCTGTCTGAATCTGATCCAATATTTTCTTGGTTGACTTGCTCTAAACTATTCTCCATCTATTTTTCTCTGAATATCGATATATCTAAGTGATTAGTTCGGCCCGAATCATATTTATAGAACCTATTTCAGGTTCTCTTAACTATTCCTTTGGGATTGTTATATTTCCTTCTTTAAACTTCCTCTTAAGCCAAACCTTAAAAATGAAAAGACCCTCTATTGTATGTCCCAACATCCTATGGTCGGGGTAGAAATTAGGATGCTCTTTCTTGTCAGCTTCTTCTGGCTTCTTTGGTTTTGGCAATTTGAATTCGGACTTCTTCATTAAGTTTTTGAACATCTTTGACAAAGCCTCCTCATTGAAAGATACTCTCTTATTTTGTTCTGAAAGAGTCAGACCCCATCTAACATCTGTCTGGTACAGTCCTCTCTGGTTTGACTATGGACTAGATTGACCATACTGCTGTGTTTATTATTATTGAGTATTTTGTGATGATGGTTGAAAACTCTGATGATAATGCTATGCCTGAATCTTTATTAGCTGCTTTCCCTTATCAATAGTTTCTATAGCTCCGTACTTCTTCTCGAATACCATGGTTATCCTGAACCTTCTAACTTTTCTTAGAAATCCATATGTTTAATTTCCTCTTGTAGACTATTTCTTAGAAATCCATATGTTTAACAGCTTCTCAAAGGACTTGATGGTGATTTTTTTAAGCAAGAAAGCTACTGGACTATGGATGATTTTGGGTTGAATCTCAATCACATGTAGTTTTTGTAGCTGAGGCTCACATTTCATGCTTAAGTTTCTCCACCTTAAGATATAGTCCACTAGAGTCTAGTCAGGCTTTTGTCTTTCAACTACGAGATCTCTAATAAAATTATGATGTTGTGCTCCAGCGAATTTCTTCATGAACAACTGTTCTAACTTGGCGAATGTCTTCATTGATCCGTTGGTCAACTCGGCATACCAATCAAATGCTATCTCTAAAAGATGCAAGCAAAATGACAAAAGAGTCAGGCTTCATTACCTCCGGTGTTGCCACAACTAGCTCAAAAATGCACTACATATTGTCTAGGATTTTCAGTCCCGTCGAACATCTTAAAGTTTGGTGACACAAAACCCTTATGGTAGCGCACATTATTGAATTCTTCCAGGTAAGGTCTACCCTTTGAAATTAGTGCACCACTTGCGAATTGGCCTAAGGCCTCTCAAACTTTTTGTTCAACCAATTGTTTAATATCCTTTTCCAGTGTACACTTGATGGGGAATCCTTCCTTTGCTGATCATCTCTATTGGCAAAGGAAACTTCTCTCTTTTCATCAGTAATGCAAACTTTCTATTGCTGGTTGACTTCTGAAGAAGCTAACTGCTGTGACTGACACTGTCCATGAACTGTAACCATAGTGGTGGCCAACTCTTCCATTCTTTTCTCCGTCTGACTGGTTTGCTCATACTTTAGTAGAACAACTATGTCCAAATCATCCGCGACCCTTAAACAAGAGGTTGGGCATCGTACACAGATGTAGTGGCTCTAGTATTGATGAAATGAATATCCATAAAGTTTTCATCAAGATAATCATTAAAATCAAAATCATCATCATCATCAATGGCCACTCCATGCTCATTGGCTAATTCAAAAATCTTAGCCCTGAGCTTTTCAAATCTCTCTTTAATTATCGCTTCTTGGATCATCTTAAGATCTAAAGGATTTTCCTGAGCATCCTCTGCTTGTTCAACAAACTCGATAGCAATAGCTGCAATGATATCTGATATTTTAGACCTTTGCTTCATTTCATTCCACATTCTTGCCCTATGAGCTCATTAAACTATATTGGAAAAGTCACTTTGGGTGCCTATACCTTCTTCTTCGACGATGATGTCTTAAGATGAGGAGTCTCAACGAAGACATCGGTGTGTCAGAGAGAGGCATGCTCCCCACTGTGCAGGCTAAATAAAGTATCAGGTGACTTCTTTATCTGTTTCTTCTTTAGGGCACCCTAACATGGGTAGTATCCTTGGACCAAGTCGTGACTTGAGCAGTCGATGTCCTGCAAACCTTAGAGCAGCAGTGGTGACAAAATGAATGGTGATGATGGTAGTAT
>NW_018165548.1:179701-204546 GCF_001263595.1 Phalaenopsis equestris
GCAAGCCCCTATAATTAATTACATCTCAGATAACTGATATCACCTAGAAAAGCACTCGATAAAATTTAGGGTATAATGTCTTCAAGAATTCCGAATTTCAAAGGGTAGGACTTTTCAAAAGATTGGACAAAGAGGTGTGAAATGAGATTGACTCTAATTTGGAATATTTATTATGTAATCCAAAGGAAGAAGATCTAAGGGATTTCATGGATCCTGAGGAGAACCTTGCTGACTTCCCATGCTTTCCTATGGTTTCGCTTCAGCTTCAAGAAGAATTATTTAAAAGTTACATCCTACCGATGTTATTAGTTAGGGCTTACATTTATGCGAGACGGTCACACAAATAGCCGGAAAGATGTGAGGATTTAGGTCATGAAGAACAACAACCTCAAAATCCTAAAAGACGAGAATCTTAGGGCAAGTTAAGGCTTAAATTATATAGCAGGGCTATACAAAGGCATAAAGAAAAAGTTGAGGATTTATGTCGCAGTAGGCTGATAAGCTTGAAATCTTATAGCTTGTTATTTAATTCTAAGGAAAGATGTGTTGTTATAGTTCATCATGCTGTTGTAGAAAGGCTGCCCACAAAGCTATATCCAAGCTCTTCAACAAATTAGCAGTCCTAAAGTCTAAGTTTTAAATTTTTAAATGCCAAGTTTAAGTTCAATCAGGGGGAGGGTTAAAGTTGATTAGACCGACACTGGTGAGGATACTACGGTTCCCTCATTTTAGTATCACTATTTCTTAAAAATTTACTTAGTTTAAACATGTTGTTACACTTATTTAAACCAGGGAGTTCTCATTAGCAACCGTGGGTTAACTCCTTCCAGAGCCTCTCTTAAACTCAAAAGGACGTTTTATGTTTATTGGCATTTAAAAAATTTTATGGTTACCTTTGAAACAATTTGTTTTAGATTTAATATGGTTTAATTTTTTGCAAGTAAAGAAAGGTGCACAACCAAGAAATTATAATATTTTGTAGCAAAAGTAAATTGCAGAAATTAAAATGACAGAGTACTTGTCATCTTCTCGGCATTTCTGTTGAAAGATTAGCTTTTGCCCATATATATAATTTTACAGAATTTAAATAAATTGCAAGATTAGATGAAGGTGTGGTGTCCTAACTTTCAAATTATGATAGTGAATCTCGAAAAGATCTTATTGGATGATTTTAGAACAAGATATAGAAAGTTTAATTTGTGCTTTGAAATATCTGAGAGATTCCAAAGTGTTAGAGGAATGACCCCGAATCACTTTAAGGATCTCTTGAAGCATTTCGAGTTCATTTTGAACTTATCATATTGCTTCATTAATCATCCAAAGTCAAATTATAATTACCTCATTACTCGGTGAACTTTGACATTTTAATCATCCCAAAGGCAGAGTACTCGGTTGATCAGTTGATATTTCACTTAAGAGTTATGTAGATGAATCCCCTGAGGTAAGTTTAAATCATTAAAGATTTTTTACCCACTAAAAAAGTTAGGCTCATAGTGTTTAGAAGTGTTTATCATGAATCATGTTACCTTTCTAAATCCCATCAAGCAAGTTTTCATATCGAGCCTCGATAACTACCAATCCCTAAACAATCTCAAGGACAACATTTGCAATTATTAAAATTTTATTTTAGGTGATACATATCCCTATTGAAATATCAAATTATCATGTATTGTGGGTTTAAAATACCTTTCCCTTTAGTTAATCTTAAATTTTAATTAAAGCAGAAGAATTTAAAATGACCATTTTGCCCTTGGGGGCCCTCCACTTCACAACTCAATAGGCATATTTCAAATGACTATGAAAATCTTAAAGTACCATATAAATGGGTCAAATAAAACATGAGAGAAGAAAATGTGATTTTCAAACAGTTAGTTAATTTAATAATTCTTTTCACCCAGAAAATATGATTTTCAATATTAATTTTGTTAATCAATCAAAATAAAAATTTTATTTTTGGGAAAAATATTAAAGGTTCACCTAGGTCAGAGAAAAATTTAGGGAAAATTCCATGATTTTTGAAATTAAAATTTAATTTAATTTTGTAATTATTTATTAATTTTTTAGTGATTTAATTAAAAAAATATATTTTTTGAATTAAAAAAACCATTCCCTATATTTTTATTAAATCTCCCCAAGTCCAGAGAGATTAAAGAAATAAAATTAATATTTTTATGATTTTTAATTTATTTATTATAATTATTTTAATGAGAAAATAAGGAAATTATATTTTAGGCCTTTAAATTTTTTTTTTTAACTTAGGAAAATTAAGGAAAATATTTTAATGAGTCCTAAGCACTTAGGAAAATTAAGAAAAATATTTTAATGAGTTCTGAGAAAAAACCATTAGACACATTTTAAAACATTTTTTTGTTTTTTTGAAAAATTTAAATATTTTAATTTATTTTTAATTCAAAACATAGTTATAAAATGAAGTATTCTTCTCAAAAATAATTTTTATTTTTTCTTAGTGCTCCTAATCACAAGGAATTCATAAAACCACTTTTCATAATTTTTCTAAGAGTATTTAATTTAATATAATTATTTTTTGTACAAAAATACAATTTCTCTCATAAATTCAACTTTATTACCCAAACATAATAAAATAATTTTCAAATTTTTACAGAGAGTCAATATGAACTTTCTACACAATGTGGAGTTGTTTTTATTATTTTTTGGTTAATATGTAATTTAGATAAATTAATACAAGTTACAAACAATTAATAAACTATAGAAATATTCAAAATTATTCAAACTATCATGACATTTTTCTAAAATTTATCCTATAGTTTTCCAAGTAATATTTTGATTTATAAAATTAATTTAAGCCAAAATGGTCATCCAAGCTTGAAAACAAGGTTTACATTAATAGAGATGCTCTTTGACCTTGGAAAAACTAGAAAACATCTCATCTATAATGAGAAACATTCCCTAAAATGCTCAAGCCATGGTGAGAATTATTTAATTAAAATAAATTAAAATACCACAGAGAGTATTTAATTAATTAAAAATCAGAGAGTCAACAAATAATTTTTATCTTTCATTCACATTATTTTCCTATATTCACTTAGCAAGAGGGTTTTTTTTTTAATGATTTTTCCATGCAAAGTTATGAATTTTAAAGATATGGTATTTATTTAATTCAAAAAAAGGCATATTTTTCTACTAATGCACGTGGTGCCACACCATCCTCGTACGCTCCTAAGTCTCCATGCGGCACTTTTCCATTCGACGCCGCCAGACACCTCAACACCTCGTCCGACGCAATCTAAAGCATCCATTCGGTACACCTGAAAATGGACGGCATCCGTTTATCATCCTCAATCTCCCTAACCAGAGAGCCGTTCAACTTTCAACCATAAGATCTCTCTCGATACACAACCAAATCACATAAGGTTTGTTCCTAGACCTTTATCTACTCAAAACAAACACATCCATACGGTTAAAATTCTATGAAATATGATGGTTGGAGAAGCATCGAATGAGTCTAAAGAACCTTCAGATGAGCTCCTGTGATGTGGTGAATTGTCTAAGTATAATTTCAACCAAAGCCAATTTCATGTGTTAGTTTAGAGCTAGGTTAGAGGCTCTCTTTAATGGGCCTTTTGTGGAAATTTCATGTGTTAGTTTAGAGCTAGGTTAGAGGCTCTCTTTAATGGGGCTTTTGTGGAGAATCAACTCCTGTCACTCTTGGGATGGTGTGTGCACAGTTAATTGGTGGACCAAGGGGGTCTGGGGAAATATGTCCTGGTTTTCTCTGAATTTTGAAATCAAAATTGAGCTCTCAAAGAGAAATCCAGAGGGCGAAAATGGTGGGATTTAGCTTGGGATTTCTTGGAGAGTGTATGGAAGGAATTGGGCAGAGTTTCCCCATGGAATTTTGTTAGTTCTTATTTTGTCAAAGGAGGAGGTTATTTAAAAAGAGGGGGAATGGGTGGCTGGTTGGGCTCCAAATTGGGCGCAACCAATAACTTATGTGGAGGGCTGAAGAATGTCAAAGGCTAATTGGAATGAGCAAGCTTGGATGGCTGCAATTGGGTTTTGATTGAGGTATGGGAGCTCTTGGTTTTGGCTCCTCTGGTAACTAGGGTGGCTGGCCAGGGCAGACGACGTGCTCAGGTGGCTCAGGAATCTTAGGGGAGTCTATCAAAGTAATTAACTGGGTTGGTTATGGGTTTTGGCAAAGAACTCCTTGGATTAATCTTTTTGGGAAACAAATCACTTAATTTGGGGGACTCTTGGTCCATGGCTCATGTAGGTTGGGCTAAGTGGATTTAGGCTGGTCCCTACGGTCCACTTGGTGGCTGTAGTGGTTGTAGGTTGACCACTTTGGCAAGGTTTTGTTACATTTGGGTCATAGGTGGGTTTAAGTTAGGCTAGGTTGGGCTAGCCAAGACATTGAGCTTAATTGGTTGATCAAAAGAGTGTAGATGATTGTCACAAGGAGATTAGAAAAAAATTGGAGTAATTTTGAGCTGATTTGGAAGTTAAATTTGAAGGATTTTAGCTCACGATCATTTTTGGGGGTGTTGGTATAAAATTGGGTTTGATTTAGGCTATTGTTTGGCTATGGCCCAATTTATGATCCAATTTGATGTGGGTGATTGTCACGAAGAATTTTAGATATCAATTGGATGGATATTTTGAGATCATGGAGTTAAATTTTGTGGAATTTGAGGACATGGCTAGTTTGGGGCAAAATTGGGGTTTTTGGTCCAAGTTGATTTTTGAGTGAATTTGAGGCTTGACCAAATCCATTTGATAATTCAAATTGATATGGGGAAGCATTGTATAGATCTTATGATTCAAAATTATGGAAATTGGTAGATTTGTGAGTTCAATTGAGTGAGATTTTGATTTTGGATCATATAGGGCCTTTTTGATTTGGGTTGAAATTGGATCCAAATTTTGGCTTGGATTTTATTTTAGTCAAGCTTAGACATGATAAATTTAAGTTTGGAATTAAAATTGGGTAAAATTGGAATCAAATTAGTGGACATTGGGGGTGAATTGGGGTAATTGGGCCTTTAAAGGCAATCTGGGGCTTTTGGTCAAAATAAGTCAAATTAGTAAAATTCAGCTCAAAGGAGTGGTTCAAACTAATTTTGGGGACATTTGAAATGATTTTAAAGATTTTGGGATAATTTTGGTTAGTAAGGTTATTTTGGTAATTTTGGGAGTTTTGGACAATTATAGGGTTTCAAAGGCAATTTGGTAAATTTGGTAGATTTGGGGGCAAAAGGCTAAGTTGGCTATTTTGGTACATTTAGGGTGTCAATCACGTTTCTTGAGCATTTGGGGGCAAAAGGCTAAGTTGGGTATTTTGGTACATTTAGGGTGTCAATCACCTTTCTTGAGACATGGACCAATAGAATCCTCTACTTTAAGTCCTGCATGTATTGGTCTTAGCTAACCTTAGCCTAGGGCTAGTGGGTCTAGGGGGCCATCTACATGAGTCTTCCAAAGGGCTAAGGGATCAAAGTTTAACAGGTTTGGGCTTAGGATAGTGAGTGGAAGTGCAATGTGCCAGTGTGTGTGTGAAATTGACCAAGACCACACCACCAAAGGGTTAACTCTAAGGACAAGCAACCCTATGGGAACTCCTTTTGAGCACCCCCATATTAGCCTCATCTACTAAGTTCTAGAGATTATGACCAATATGTGTAGCTTCAAGTTGAACAAAGAAGATTTTAGATTTTCTAATGGTGAGGGTTCCTTTTCTAGTCCTCTAGGAATATTCAACCGAAAAGTCATATGGCTAGACCATAGACTATTAAAGAGGCAAAACAAGACCTCAACCAAAAGTGAGGTCAACAAAAATATATTTTACGATCTACTTCTATCAGGGCCTTCTAGGTGATAATTGATTTAAGTGAATGTGTTCTTTACTATGAGTTTTAAGGCTTTTTTGCACCTTTGCATCTCTGCTAGTTGTGTAAACCTAAATGAATATTATGCATACATATACACTTGGAGGAGGGTAGATAGACATATGTTCTGTGTTAGCACATAAATTATTAAAAAAATCAATCAATTCTTGTATTATATATGTCAATAAATTCATCACAAGAAGGAAGGGATTTTTATTATATAAGAACTTTCCAAAATTTAACCAGCCTCCGTAGATTAGGTTTTAATGTAATTTAGTAAAATTTAACTTTAGAGTGAAGTGGTGAATTTAGGAAAATCAAATCTTCCAGAAATTTCAGGCCAAGACGAGTTATTGTAGACTAGAGCTTTTACTTAAGGCCTTACAAATTAGCACTTTTCCCATGGGATCGTTACTCAGACTTTTTGAAAGGTAGCTCTATATTACTTGAAGGACATATGCACTTGTGTGAAACCCCTAGCGTGTAAACTATAAACCAAATACTAAACTCTATAACATAACCATTTACACACTAGGAACCTAAAGAAACTAAAGCTAAATAATTGCGTAACTTCGAGTCGGGTCACCTGAACAAGGCTTGACCAAGCATAGAGAAATCTAGGCATTTTTATGCCCGAACTGGAAATATCCATACTCAGGAACTTCTAGGCGTGGCAATACCCAAATGATTCATGATCCCTCCAGTCCAAGGATTGATGACCAAGCATAGAGAAATCTAGGCATTTTTATGCCTGAACTGGAAATATCCATACTCAAGAACTTCTAGGCGTGGCAATACCCAAACTAATCGTGATCCCTCCAGTCCAAGGATTGTGAGTGTGTGCTTAGTCAAATGTGTGTAGGTTGAACAGAAAAGAAATCAACACCTGGATTCCTAAAATATATGTTGAAAGACAAACAATATATACTTAAACTTTATTTTTGTGGAACCAACAGTCTAGGTTTTCTAATATGATTAATTGACTATCCTTTTTTTTATGTCACAAATGTAGATGAAAAAGAGGGAATGAATGCCTCCATATTTGTTTACATTATAATGATCATGCACCATCCTCTGGCTCCAAATGCTACGTATCATTTGATGTAAATGATAATGATTTGAAAGAAGATGAGTCGATTGACTAAAAGGATCATCTTTTACAGGTATACCGCGACGTACTAATGTGGCTAACCTTGAAGTCCCTAAAAGATAATTTCTTGAGAAAGATCCTTCAAAAATACTAATGAAATACACTATTATGAAAGAATGAAGGAAAGATCTACTGGTACAAAAGGGTTCTCTTTGTACACACTGATGCGATTTTTTATATGCCAGCTTCAAGAATTTGCCACCACTACTTAAAGATTTTAATCCCTAGCAACGACGCCAAAAACTTGATGTGTACTTTATTTTTTTGATTAATTTTATTTTTTCTATATAGTCATAATGATATAAACGCAAGTATATGTATTGCTCAAGTAGTACAGGGCTTTAATGGAGTCCCGTTTATCGACCCCACAGGGAAGCACGTAAGAGGTCCTCAATCAAATTTTTAGTATACTACTATCAGGCCTTAGATTGGAATGTCGATTAAAATGGTGTTTTATCTAACAACTACTCCTAAATGCAAATGTTAAATGTAATGATAATAACTTTTACTAAATGCAAATATTAATTCTAAATATAACTAATTTTTGGATGAATTGGTTTGGAGATATTAGAGATGTAAAAAACAACTATTCTTATGTAGTGAATTGTATAATGTAAAGGAATGAGGTACATTAAATATTGTATGTGCCAAATAGGAGCAATCCTACTGTATAATTTCTTTCGAGTGCTGTAAGGAACATTGGGTAATCCTAAGTTTAGTCCATAAATTTGTGGTTAGGCGGTAGGATATTGGGTCTCACTCTAGAGCTCCAAGTTCCCATTTCCTGAAGGCTAACTCTCTCTTTAGCAAACACTAGGACCAAATTGGAGATTTTAGTCTGTCACCCTAAAATCTCCAATTCTACGCCCATCAAAGTATATTTTCCTATTTATTTGCATCCAACCCCCATAAACTTCACCATCCATGGAATTTGAATGTGGTTCCACATTATTGAGAATTACACCGCCCTCTCGGGACTTAATGTAATTACAATGAATTTTAACACTACAGCAAGCCTTTATTGTAATGTAAATGAAGTGCAAGTAAAAACCAACACATTTATATTTAAAACTTCATCTAGCATGCATCCCAAAATCCTAAACATGAATCCTACTCATTGTAAAAGAAAAGTGAAAGAAAAAAATGGCATAATTCTCTCATGCCACTTTTTCCTAATAAGAAGAAAGAATAATAAGAAGAAAGAATAATAAGAAGAAAGAATAAGAAAAACACATCACAAAGCACGAAGAAAACACAACGAAAAAGTTCATTTCATCAAAGAAAATCCACTAGATAAGTCTTTACAAAATCATAATATAAGGAAGAACACAATACTTACCTTTCTCCCCTAGAAAGAACGATGAAAACCTCTCCCACAAAGTATCCCGCTGATCCATGCATTGCTAGAACATTAAATTACATATTCTCTCAAAATCCCCTCACCAATCTCTCCAAAAAGGAAGAAATCTACATTTATACTCCTATTCTAAGATCTCTAAACATTCTCCTTGTTTTTCAATTCACACACACCATCTTTTCTTACATGAAAGCACTATATTATAGTGTAAGGACAAATTTCCCAAGAGATGCCTCAAGCAACCTTCCAAAAAGAGTCCAAATAGATTGATTCTTCTAGAAATTTATTTGACTTCGTGTCCGAACTATTTCGGGCCCTGTTGGTGCCATTTTGGGTGCTGTCAGCACCATTTTCACGTTTCTCTTTGCAATCTGGCACCGTTGACGCCCACCGTGTGACTCCCACCGTTTGCAGCTCCACCATTTTGCTTCGTTTGGCTCCGTTTTAGCTCCATTTCATCCTGTTTCAGCTTTGTTTGGCTCCGTTTTAGCTCCGTTTCACCCCGTTTCGAGTTGCATTGCATTCCTAACCGACATACATACAAAATAAACATAAAAACAACCTTCATTTAAAGTACAACCTTCAAATAAACATAAAAACAACCTTCATTTAAAGTGTAATTTCATTCAAAAATATGTGAGAAGTGTAAAAGATATTAAGCATAGAAAGACATATCGAAATGTGTCAAGATAGAGTTTTCTTTCTTGCTGGTTTTCGCTAAAAATTGCACAGTTTTTTATTCTTTTCCTCAAAAAGTCTATTTCCTATTCCTGAAACCAAAAATATAAAAAATACCTTCCTTTAAAGTGTAAAACTTCATTCCTCTGTTGACACCCACCCTATGCAGCTCCACCATTTTGTTTTGTTTGGCTCCGTTTTTGCTCTGTTTTGTCCCATCTCAGTTCCATTGCATTCCTAACCGACAGACATACAAAATAAGCATAAAAACAATTTTCATTGAAAGTGTAATTTCATTGAAAAATATGTAAGAAGTGTAAAAAATATTAAGCATAGAAAGACATCGAAATGTGTCAAGACAAAATTTTCTTTCTTACTCGTTTTTGCTACAAATTGCACTGTTTTTGCTTCTTTTCTTTCAAAACTCCATTTCCTGTACCTGAAACCAAAAATATACAAAATACCTTAATTTTAAGTACAATATCATTGAAAACTAAATTTAGGCATTAAAAGAATATGAAAAATTTAACATATTTTAGCCGTATCAAAACCCCCCAAACTTAATTGTTACTTGTCATCAAGTAACACTAGTATTTTAAAAACTAAATTTATTGATTTGAGATAGTGGGTTTCAGTACAGTTTCCTATAATTTTGTCTCAAAAAATGTTATAGTCTAGCTTAAGAGAAATTGTAGCAAATCAACCTAGGATTAGAGTGTAAGAATATCTCATATTCAACTTAGGAATCCTGATTTTCTATTTGCTTGAAAATTTATTGAAACTTGTCAAACTAAAGATTCATAGAAAGTATAAAAATAGAATTTAAGCACCTTACCTATACCAATTTGACCAATACCTTTTTTGAAATAAGAATGGGCTTAGGATTGTTTCTAAGTCTTTTCATTTAAAAAGATTCAAGTGAAACTAATTTTTGATTAGGCTATCCTCAAGCTTCTCCTCACATATTTTCTTTTAACTTTTCTTTTTCTTTTCTTTATGGATTGTTTTTAAATCCTTTCTTTTCTTTATCTGTCATGATCATTTTTAAATCCTTTCTCCTTTTTTTTATGTGAGGATTACTATATCTGGATAGACCTTTAATTATTTTGAATTTCATTATCCTCTTTGTAAAGCCCAAAACTCAAAAACTTTCTCTCACTTTTTAAAAGTGTAAGTATTAGTTTAAAAAAAGGTTTTAATAAAGGCTCAATTCTCAATAAGTATAAATCTAGGAATCATAGTTTTTCAAATATTCAACTCCTTTCTACCTTAAATAACAAAATTATTTTCCCAATGTTTCCTACAAAATATCTTAACTCTAGAACAGTTTCTTCACATAGGATTTCAACTAAGTTATTTTCTAACATTCCTAAAATCAAATTTATAGTAACCTAAAGATAACACAACATACCACAAGTAATTTTAAAAGTAATATTAAATTAAATATGGGCTACTAAGGACAATTAAAGTTAACTTTTTTAAAAAAAAAATTCATCCGCCAAACTTAAATTTTAAAATAAGTTACAATTAATTCCATAAAATACAGCAGGATGAAAAAGTAAAACTTGAATTTACTAACTACTACAACATCCTACCAAATTCATATACATGCATAATCAGGATAGAATGACTGCAGGAGAAAGTAAATCTAGCCTAAAACATGCTTGCAATAATATCAAACTAAAAAAAGGTATACTAACTTTAAAATATATATTTTTTCCTATCCCCATACTTGTGTTTTAACATTTATACCATTTAGTGCAGAAAATATAAGTAAGAAGAAAAACAGTTTAGAAATTCTATCTACCACAAATTTATATAAAAAATATTTCTAATTATTTATCAGGATAGAAAACACGTAAGAGAAAGTAAATCTAAACTAAACATGCCAGAATGAAATTAACTAAGCAAAAGTCTAACTAGCATAACATGTATCAACATTGGAATATAAAAAGATTCTTTAAGTCTTATAAAATTGTAACACAAACACAAACAAACAAACCAGATAAATGACGTCAATTCTTCCTCCATTTCATCGTATCTCGCTAACTTACTTCAAATTTTTAACGGAATCACTACACAGATAAAAAAGGTACATCTTAAATGATTTTATAGAGTATAATCCCAAAGATAAGATTATCCCTAATATATTGGCTCCTTTAAATTAAGCACCTTTAACAATTATAAGGATAGTGTAAGATCATCCACATACTATTCATCAAATATGTTCAAGACTCCTACCAAATGAAAACAAAGTCAGAATAAAAAGGAAGTAACAAAATTGAGATGGAACTATCACTGTTCAAATTCAAGATGTCTCTTGTAAAACTCAAGTCCGGGTGAGACCCGAGTCATAGTGGACTCGTCAATCCATCTACTACAAGAGATTAACCAAGTCTAGCCAAAATAAGATGTTAAGGAATCATCTCACTCATGACACAGACAAAGGTCAATTCAAAGCACTAACAATCTAAACATCCACCAATCATTAATAAAAATGATCAATCCACACTAAAGAAAACACAATACAATACTAACAATCATGAGTCTTAAGCATACTAAATCATACCACACTGATAACTATGGGTTGCCTCTAATAAAATAATTGGTTTAACGGCGCTAGCCCGATAAATGATTCCACCTGAATCAAAATTTCAATTAAGTAATCATTGATTAATCACCCAATCTATTCCAAATCCAGGGATTCCTACAAATTCATCAAATTAAAATTTTTCTTTCAGCTCTTCCTTTTCAGATTGATTCATAGCATTTTTCCTCATAATTCCTTCTAGATCCAATATTCATCTATTAATTTTCTTAATTTTTCATATTAATATCATTCTTGAAATTTATAAGAAATGGATCTCTATAAGATAATTCAAGATCTCCCAAATTTTGGATCAGAATCTCTTTACATAATTAAGATTTTTGATAAAATTCTACTAGTTTACTCTTCTGTTTCAACTTTTCTTCTAATTTTTCCCCATGGTACTGAGTAAATGGTGGAGTTGGTCTTTCTATATTTATCTTAATTGAGGAAATATGTTTTTTCTAATTCCTTAAAAATTTCTTCCATTGGTCTTTCAATCTCCTTATCCTCATCTCTCAACTCAAAGTTCTTTTGAAACATATTTTCAAATTCTCTTCTGAATATTTGTTTGATAACATTATATTTCTCATCATTCATTCACTTAGGGTTTATCTCAGGGCCACTAGGTAAAATCTCTGGGGGGTAACTGTTAATTGCATTAATAATCTACCTCAACAATAGAATCTCATTCATTTTGTCTATATACCATGAATTATGTCATTCAGTGATTTTGAATAACTCTTTCATAAGAGATCTTTTACTAATTTCATCATTCAAATTTCATCATTCAATTCTTTGAGTTGAATATGAAGATATAAAGACTGATGGTGTAGATGAATATAAAGACTGATGGTGTAGATGACTGATGGTGTAGATGAATTCTCTAAATGGGTAGGCTTTAAAATTATATGGGTTATATTCATTTTAAGTTCATGAGATTTTTCATCAGATGGAATAAAAAGTTTATTATTTTCGGTAACATCCATCATTTCGCACCTCTCCTGAACATACATACAATCTTCTTTAAACAACATTTTAGACTCATCATGAAAGTCAGTTTCGATCTTATCTATTAACTTACTCTTAAAACTTTTTTTGGAAATGCTCTTTACTTAGTTAGATAATCAATTTCATCCATCCAAAAACAATCATCATCTTTTCTCTCAGCAAGAAATTTCATAGACTTTAACACATCAAAAGTGACTTCTTGGTCATTAAAATTCATAGACAACTCTCCTTTTTGCACATACATCTATTATAGCTTGTCTAGTAACAAGAAAAGGTCTCCCCAAAATAATGGGTTTTTCTTTATCTTCCTCAATATTCAATACAATAAAGTCTATAGGAAAAAAATAAAGTCCATAAGAAAGATAAAAAGAAAGATAAATTTATCCACTTGAACAAGCACGTCTTCTATAACCCTTTTTGGATAAATGATAGATCGATCAGCTAACTGAATGGTTACAGTAGTGAGAGAAATATCGGGTAAACCTAACATTCTAAATACAGCTAACTGAAGGGTTACAGTAGTGAGAGAAATATTGGGTAAACCTAACATTCTAAATATAGATAGAGGCATTACATTAACGCTCGCTCCTAAATCACTTAAAGCTTTTCCGCATAATCAATCTATAATGGCATAAGGACTTGTAAAGCTATAAAGATCTTTAATTTTCTGAGGAAACATTTTCTAAAGTGTAGCACTGCACTCCTTACTTAGTGCATCTGTCTTGTAATCCCCAAATTTTATTTTCTTATTTAATATCTTCTTCATAAACTTTACATAACTTGACATCTATTCCAAATCTTCAGCTAAAGGAATATTTATCATTACTTCTTAAGTACTTCCATGAACTTTGAAAATTGTTTATCCAACTCTTGATATCTAAGTCTTTGAGGAAATGGAAATGGTGGTCTTTCTAAATTGAATTTAGTTGGAGATATTAATTTTTCCAAACTGTTAGAAACATGTTCTTCAGACCTTCATGTTTCCCTTGTTTCTTTCATAATTTCTTTCTCTTTGCTAACGACATCCTCTATCTCTCTTCCACTTCTTAATTGGACAGCTTCGACCTGTTCATTATTGTTCTCTTTAGGGTTGATCTCAATGTTGCTACCAATTGTTACTTGGGTTATATTGCTAAGTGAATTAGCAATTTTTCCTAGTTGATTATCTATGTTTCTAATCGCAACATTTTAACTTTGCACCTGGTTTCCCATTTGCAATCGCACATCTTCTATAGACATCATCTTATCCTCAAATTATCGATCATTGTTAGAGTCCAGTGAATTTAAAGGTCTATAATTTGTGTTGCCCTGTTTATTCTAACTTCCATTAAATTTGCATGATTATTTTCCCATTGTTGGTTTCCACCCAAAGGAGTGTGATTCCAGTTAAAACTAGGATGGTTCTTCCAATCTGGGTTGTAAAAGTTAGAATACGAGTTTTTTATGTTATTTAAAGTTTCATATGATAATTTTGAATCAATCATATGCCCTAATAAACTTTCTTCACTTACTGAGAATACGAGTTTTTTATGTTATTTAAAGTTTCATATGATAATTTTGAATCAATCATATGCCCTAATGAACTTTATTCACTTACTGAAGTAAATTAAGGATGGTTCATTCCAAATTGGTCCAACTACCATGATATTGTAGCAACCTGAGATGCAAGAATTGCAATCGCATCTGTATCATGAACACTGACTACATTTTTTGGATTTAACTTAGTAGGGGGCCATTGAAAATCATTTGTAGTATTTCTTTAATTAATAGATATGGTTTATTAAATGGTTTTGACATTAGTGATTCACCAGCGACAGCACATTGAAATTCATTTGTAGTCATTTCTTTAATTAACGGATATGGTTTATTAAACGGTTTTGACATTAGTGATTCACCAGCGACAGCATCAATTTTAAACTAAAGGGATTCTACTAACCCATTGTAAGAAGTTTGAATTAATAACCAATCGAGTAGAGCATGGCGTGGACACATTCTTAGGAGTTCCTTAAATTATTCTCAAGCTTTGTATATTGATTCCCCTTCACACTGATAAAATTAGATAATATCATTTCTAAGTTTAATAGTACTTGAAGGTGGAAAATACTTAGCTAAGAGTTTATGAGTTAACTCCTCCCAATTCTTAATAGAGCCATGTGCTAATGAGTATAACCATATTTTAGCCTTATCCCTTAGTGAGAAAGGAAAAAACCTTAGTCTAACAGCATTATTTGACATGTCGTAATAATGAAATGTAGCACAAAGTTCTAGAAAACTTGATAAGTGTAAATAGGGATCCTCCAAAGGAGTTCCCCAAAACTGATTGTTCTGCACCAATTGGATAATCTTAGGATTTAGTTCAAATGAGTCCGCTTCTACAATAGGGGTTTGTATCCTTGAGTGAATTTCAACTACGTTCTGCACCAATTGGATAATCTTAGGATTTAGTTCAAATGAGTCCGCTTCTATAATAGGGGTTTGTATCCTTGAGTGAATTTCAACTATCGTAGGATATACATAATCCCTTAGTGATTTATGATGATTTTCCAAGTTATTACTTTGGATGTTTTCCATTTCCAATTCTAGTTGTTCAATTCCTTTCTGCTTTTTGAATTTTTTTCTTTTTTTTAACTCAGGATCATAAGGCACGGGTCCTGTGGATTCTTTATTTTGCATACCCAACACAACAAACAATACATTCACAGTTAAATAAATAAAAATAAAGATACATCCAACGCAGCAAAACATTTTCACAAACACCTTATTTTTGACACAAACAGTTTTTTCACAACACTTTTTCATATAAAAAAAACTTTACACCCAAAAATAGTTTTTATGTCTCTACATTTTTCCAAGTCTAAGCCTAATTACTTCAACTAAAATTCTCCTTACCGAAGCTTCCGCAGCAATGACACCAAAAACTTGATGCGACTTTTACATATGATATGCTTCATGAATTTAACACCACTATTTGAAGATTTTAATCCTCGACAACGATGGCAAAAACTTGATGTGGATTTTATTTTTTTGATTAATCTTATATATTCCCTATAGTCACAATGATATAAATGCAAGTATACGTATCACTTAAATAATTCAAGGCTCTAATGGAGTCCCGTTTATCGATCCCGCAGGGAAGCAAGGCAAGTGGTCCATATTCAAATTTCTAGTATACTACTATCAGACCTTAAATTGGGGAATGTCGATTAAAATGGTGTTTTATCTAGCAACTAATCCTAAATGCAAATGTTAAATATAATGATAATAACTATTCCTAAATGTAAATGTTAATTCTAATGATAACCTCTTTTTGGATGAATTGGATTGGAGAATTTAGAGAGGCCAAAAAACTACTATTCTTATGTAGTGAATTGGATAATGTAAAGGACTGAGATACATTAAATATTGTATGTGCCAAATAGGAGCAATCCTATTCTTTACCCTCTTCTAAGTATTATAAAGAACATTGGCTGATATTAGATTTAGTCCCTAAATCCATGGTTAGAATGGGAGGATACTGGCTCTCACTCTAGAGCTCCCACTTCCCTTCGCATGAAGGCTAACTCTCGCTTTAGTTTCCAAACACTAGGACCAAATTGGGGATTTTAGTTTGTCACCCTAAAATCTCCAATTCTACGCCCATCAAAGTATATTTCCCTAGTTATTTACATCCATTTTCACATTTCTCTCTGCACTCTGGTGTCGTCGGCTCACACCCTGTACAGCTCCACCATTTTGCTTTGTTTGACTCCGTTTTAGCTCTATTTCATCCCATTTCAGTTGCATTGCATTCCTAACAAACAAACCTACAAAATAGGCATAAAAACAACCTTCCTTTAAAGTATAATTTCATTCAAAAATATGTGATAATTTTAAAAGAGATTAAGCATAGAAAGACATATCAAAATGTGCCAAAATAGAAATTTCTTTCTGGTTCATTTTTGCTACAAGTTGCACTATTTTTGCCTCTTTTTCCCTTAAACTCTGTTTCATACACCTGAAACTAAAAATATACAAAATTACTTCCTTAAAAGTGCAATATCATTTAAAATCACCAAATATAGGAATTAAAAATAAATAAAAAATTTAACATATTTTAGTCGTATCACACACACAAAATGAAAGTGGACAAGTCATGATATAAGGAGGTTGTTGGTTATGCCTATGACTCCTTCTATAATAGTTCCTTATGAAACCATCAATATAAGATGTGATATTTTTTTAGAACTAGAGATGATGGCAGAGCATCGTTAAACTTGGGTAAAGAATGACATCTCAATAGAGTATATTTGCTAAGAACATTTTACTTTTTGTCTAATGATAAAGTCAAACTTTTCTATCAACTTAGGTTTTTTGAGTGAAATGATGTAGGCAATGAAGACTAATGATGACTTGATGGAGAGTATAGTTTTTACTTGATAATTGTCATATTTAATTAATCTGGCACATAACACTCTTGCTATGGAGAAAAGCGAGTTTGAGTCAATCAAAAGGAAATAAAAAAGATAAGATTGCAGGCTAAAATGCTTCACTAGTTAAGCATAAAGCATAATTGATGGTACTCAGAGAGGAAAGGCTAGCCTAAAAGCTAAAATGGCAGAGGAGACTGAGTTGAGAATGGTTCTTTAGAACCAAGTGAAGAAGCAAAATAATTATAGGATTAAGATCTAGTAAGAGGAAATTTGAGGCAATGAGAACAAGATTTTAATGTTTGTATAGTTCTACTACTCCTATTTATAATGTGCATAGGATGATAGAAGAAATAATTTTTAAAAGAAATGTTGAGTTGAAGTAATATGTGAAAAGAACAATTGAGATCTGTAAATAAGCTAGAATGCCTCAAGGCGAGGTTGCCCAATTCAAGAAAGTGAGAAATATAACTAAAGAGAATTTCATTGTTATCCCTAATAGAATTATAATGACAAAGATCTTTATATTATTGAATAAATTTGCTAACCCTAAACAATGTGAGAGAGTGTTGAGGAGAATTTGAGAGGGAGAGTGTAAAAGTATTAGGGAGAGACTATTGAATGGATTTAATTATTCTGAGAGTGTGGTAGTGTAACCATGTGGAGATACATTATGAGGGAGAATCATCTGGGTGAAGGAAGAATTTATAAGGTTTGATTGTTCTTACTTTTTTTTTATACTTAGTTCTTGCCAACTTTAATTTAATTTCAACTGTGCTCATCTCTCATGCTTATGAACTAAATTCTTCTCTCGATTAGATTGGTAATTTAAGTAATCTAAAATTTTTCATGTCATGTGATTATTAAAATTTCTCAAAATATGTTGATAGGTTAACTTCACATTCTTTGTTAACTTTTAAATTAGCCACTTAGAACATTAAAATGTATAGTGATCCATTTGGTTGGAATAAGGCTCCTGAAATAATTGTATTAAGCTTTCACAATTATAGAAGAATAAAAATATTATTGCTAGGATTGTGAAATCAATATGGAGACATTGAATCTTAAATGTTATATATTATTTAATAGAATAAATTATAATATGAAACCTCAAGACTTCATATTATCTTAGAAGAGGCCAAGGAGTAAAACTACGCTCTATTTTCCACAACATTTAAACCAAATTGATAACTCAAAATTTACTTATTCTAATTTAGGGGAGGTTCACTCACTTGACAAAAAAACATAGTTCTTTTCCTTAAAACTTTTCTTTTACAAAAATAAGATTTAATATTATATATGGAGAAAAAAGAAAATTTTACGACTTGCAATGACGCTTATTATGTTTGGGTACACCATAAATCTTATAATAATTCTATATAAATGATTAGATACATCATTTGAAGAATAATCTACTGGCATGAGATTTAAAAATATTACCTTACATGGATCAAGTCATTTGGATGGGAAAAATTTTTAATATGTACCATAGTACGTAACAGCAGATTCTCCGTCTACCTTGTGGGTGAAGGACAGGATTTCTTTTCATTGGGTCTAGTAAACCTACAAATGTGAGTCCTCATAGTTATATACACACCAAGAGTTTTAGTCTCCCAAGAATTCACTTCATTTAATTATTGTCTTATATTATGCAAAATTACAAGTTTGGTTTCTTCAAAATTGATGTTTCACGACTTCAAATTAGTAGACTTAGGGTTTGAAAAGATTTACGTGGAATTAATGGGTTGGGAGGTATAATATAAAGATGATGTACTAAGGAAGCCTTAGAAAAATGGTTAACCATTCTAGGAAGAAGGTGTGCGCTTGAGATTATTATAAGCTTTGTTGGGAGACTTTAGTTTTGATTTTAAGGTTTCATTTAGTTCGTAAGGCTTGATTTAAGTTGATAGGGTTTGCCCTGAGTTAAAAAAGAGCTAACTAAGGTTTGAATTATAGAAATTTTTTGGTGTCAATAATGTTTGGTTTGATTATGGTTTGTTGTTCTACGTGTTGTTTAAATGTTAAAAAATTTTCTTTTAAAGGTTTAAAGTGTTTGAATTTTGTTGAAGTTTAACATAAGTTAGTTGAAGTTATTTAAAGATATTATGGTTAAAAGTTGAAATATTCAAGAGTTTTTTCTTTTGAAAGTTTGAGTTTTGGAAAGGTTTTAAAGTTTTAAGTATTTAAATTTTGATGTTTTAAAATTTTTATTTTTATTTTTTTATAAATTTAGGCTTTAAAGTTTAAAAAGTTTTTAAGTGTGGACGTTTTAAAAGGTTTATGTCTTATTGTTTTAGAAGTTTTAAGTTTTGAAATTTTTGATATTTTAATGCTTTATGTTTTGAAGCTTTAAAGTTTAATTTTTGATATTTTGTAAGTCATTAATAATTAAAAGTTTAAAATTTTAAAATGGGGTTTGCTTGGATAAAAAAGATTACAATTTGGGACACTTTTGAAGTTTAAAATTAGAATAGTTTCATTCAAATTTTAGAGGATTTAATAAAGTTTACATCAAACTATTTTTTTTCAAATCTATGTATTTGACTTGGGTTAGGAAGACGTTTATTGAAATTGATAGTTTGATTAAAGTGGGTGGTTTAATTGAGGTTCAAAGTTTAATTGATGTGAAATTTTGAGGTTGTTGATTGAAGTGATACCCTAGACTAAGGAATAGGATCAACTAGAAGGGTTTTATGGTTGATAAAGTAAACCTAATCCTAAAATAAGTATAGATTTGTAAAGAGACAAAGTGGGTGAACTGACATAACTTTTGGGTAAAATGCCTGATCAATATGCCCATGAATTTCCAACTAGACGACTATTTGCTACTTTAGCTTCTAACTATGGCCTATGTGGTCAACTGACGTTCCTGCAACTACCAATTATTACTTTTATGTCAAAATATGACTTATATGTCAAACCACTATTGTAGCTTCCAACTACAAACTATGTGGCTAACAACAATTGCAACTTCCAACTACGGTCTTTATAGACAATTGTTGCTCTTACAGTTACTAGTTATGGTCTAAATAGCTAGTTACTACTTCAGCTTTTCACTACTCTCCATCTGGCCATGTGACACTCTTACAAATACCAACTACAATTTATATGGCTAACTACTACTACTACTTCCAACTATAGCTTTCATGCGAAACTAACGTTATTTCAACTACCAATTACAATCTATGTGACTAGCTATGGCTTATATAGCTAACTGCTACTATAGCTTCCAACTAAGGCATATGTGGCCAATTGCTATTACCGCTATCAACTACGATATATGTGACTAACTATAGCTAATATGGCTAATTATCATCATAGCTTCGAACTATGGCCACTATGTCCATCTGACACTATTGTAGGCACCATCTAGAGCCTATGTGATTAACTACAACTACACATTTTAATTTTTTTTCTATGTGGCCAGCTAACGTTCCAGCAGCTAACAACTATAATCTATGTGACCAACTATGGCCTATATGACAAACAACGATTGCAACTTCTAGTTACAACCTCTATGACCAACTAACGCTAGTGCAACTCCCAAATACTACATATTTGGCCAACTAAGACTAGTATGGCTAACTTCTAAATCAGCTACCACCTATAGTGTATCTAACCAACTAAGGCCTATGTTGCTAGGTGCTACTTCACTTAGAAAAAAATTATCTTTCTGACTAAATACGGCTAATGTGACTAGTTACTTTTGTAACTTTCAACTACAGACCCTGCAACCAAGTGGTGCTCTTCAACCTACCAACTATGGCCTCTATGGCTATTAACTACCGCATCTTCCCACTACAGCTTTTGTGGCAAACTAACGCTCTTGTAGCCACCAATGACGATCAATGTGATCTATTACTAATACAACCTTCAACTAAGACCTCTATGGTCAACTAAAACTATTGCAGTCACTAACTATACCCTTATTGTCCATTCACACTATTAGTGCCATCGTCTGCAGCCTCTATAGCTAACTGCCGCAATTGCATCCATCGAAAGCAGCCTTTATGGCCCACTATCTCCATTGTAGCAACCAATTACGACATTTGTGGCTAAAAATTGCTATTATAGTTAACAACCGCGCCTTTTCTAGCCCAATTGTTGTTTTCATATCTAGACTACTAGTTTACATATGTAACTATCAAAGTTGTAATTCTATCTTCTCCAATTTAAGGTAATAGTGGACCTAAATAATTCAATTGTATAGTGGATTACTTTGAAATGCTAGGCCCCATGGTATTTTCCTTATTCATGATTCTTCCATGTAAGAAATCTCAGTGTCTCCAACTCTTTTTCAATTGTCTTTGTTTCTGTGCATGCTTGATCTTCATAGAATGCTAGATTGTTAAATTATCACAATCATGTCGTGAATTTTCTGGCACACAACATAATCGATGTAAAATTTTCTCAAAAGCAGGGTGAGTAGATAATGTTGAGACTTGACGAACGTTATATATGGAAAACAATTACCAATTTATTTTGTAGGGATAATATTAATTATAATATGGAAGCCACAAGACTAAAACAAGGGATAAATTAAAGATATTTTGACGTGTAAAGTGTAGTTATTTTGGAATTTAAGAAATGATCTCCTTTAAATTGATGGGACCCATGAAAAAAAAAAAACTTTAGTTTTTTAGCCAACTTTTTCCCAATCGGAATAAACGTTTTACACCATTTGTTCCACTTTTTCCTTGTGTTTTGAATCAAGGAACAATTCAGGATCCAAGACAAAAATAATCGTGTACTTAAAAGAGGGTTACGGGATAATACTGAGGTTGCAATTTTGTTCAGTCCTCCACTTTTTCCTTGTGTTTTGAATCAAGGAACAATCAGGATCCAAGACCAAAATAATCGTGTACTTAAAAGAGGGTTACGGGCTAATACTGAGGTTGCAATTTTGTTCAGTCTGAAATCATATCTATTACCGTGATATATGTGTGTATATATATATATAGCGAGATATTCCTCCCTTGAATTGTGCTGGGATGTCCGCCGCAACTACTGGAAAACAAAAGAAAATTTGACATAATGAATATCTCTGAATTTCTTTGGATTAATCCCAATCCAATGACATATTTGTACGTTTCGATCATTTTTTATTTTCTATAACACATCCTGCATATAAATTTTTCAATTAAAATAGTCAAATAATGAGTTAAAATTTTATGGTGAATCATACAAAATGGTACGAATTATTTGGATGAAAAAATTAGAACTTGTGGAAGATGTCATTTACGCAGCTGACAATAAGATATGTGAATGCGTCCATCTTAGGCCTATTTAATTTGAGCGTTATTCTTAATGAACATTAGCTTATGTTTTTATGTTAGATATGTTTTCTTTTTTTTTCACAAATAAAATATAAACAATACAAAATAATTCGGTACATAAGAGAATACAAATGCTTTTGTTTATCTATCGTTAAGTAAATTGAAATTTTTTGTTGGCCTGTAAATGAGCAAAGAAGGCAACCTAGTTGCCAAATGTATAGCTGTGATGATATCATTCTAAAGTGGACTTGTGGCCGCCAAATGTAATTATTTGCAGGCGAAGTGGATTATATCAATGCATAGATTAAATAAAATATTTGAGGCATGAGATTACTGTTTATCATTTTTTGATTTTGGATATTGCATTGTTAGTGAGCTCATACAATCTAACAGAGACCCGGTTTTTTAGAGGCATGTATGGATTAAACTGATGTACATATTATTAAAGCTCATGTTTCTCACTTTATGTTTTCCTTGGATCCCCATGTAGTCAGACATGAGTCAAAGAAAGGATCTTTATTTCTCGATCACGATAGATAGAGAGAGAAAGAGAAATAGAGAGAGAAAGAAAGAAAGCCTGGCTTTTGGGGAGCGAGGAAACCAGATAATAAAGCCTCTTCGATCCTTTCTGACCTCCCTTTTATACATGAGAGAAAGGAAATGTAAAATGACTACTACGCTTGTTCACAATGTCTTGATGAAAGGATTGTTATGTGAGTATTAGGCAACGCCATAAAATAGGATAGGCTCATGAACTAATGTAATGATGGTTTCCTCCGTCAATGGGTTTGCCGCAGACTATCTTGACTATTTTAGCAGGTGGGCATGCGTTAGCTCGATTTGCTGGTATGGGCCCTCGGGACCCATGGATTTTAATATCTAATCCACGTACAAGCCTTCCCTAAATAGATATTGTCGTATTCTAAGTAAACATTTAGTTTTATGATTCTCTTGGCCCATTTGTTAAGGAATGTGAGTAGAATAAAATAATGAAGATTGTTAGTTTCTCATGAATGTGAAAAAATATTAAACTAATGAAGATTCTTAGTTTCTCATGAATGTGAAAAAATATTCATTTTTGTCACATCTTATAGTTAGTTTAAATGATCTTCAAGTGACGTAGGCAATATGATTTATAAAAGGATATCGCTTGACCTAGGATCACTTTGGCAATATAAATGATGAATTATACCTTAATACACTCATCTCTACGGCAAGATTGTCCTTCGCATAGGAGCACTTTGTGCCACATTTATATGGAGTAGTCTCTCAAGCTTCTCGAAAAGTGTCATTAGTCATTTCCTCGATTGTCCTCACTCTCCTAAAGAAATATGCTCATTGTGAATCTTTGGTTCTGCTTATCGAGACCATATGATCTTGAACCATCTCATGACGATGTTAGTTCTCTGAGCTATTCTAAGACTAGAATTATTTTCTTAAGTAGACTTTCGTGAATGTTTTGAAATGATTAAGATAACTTGGAGAGGAGTTGGGACTTCCTTGTTAGAGAAAAAGTGCCATATCATGTCTTTTTTTTATCTTTCATATGTATATTTTAAACATTTGCCATTACATCATTATGAGCTCCAATGAAACAAAACAAAATAATAAAAATAGCATTAATTGTGGGGGTTATCAAACTTTAAAGGTGTATTCCCTTATGAGCCTATAAAAGGTCTCACATGGGTGGGTGTCAAAGTTCCCATTTTGAAGAAGGGTGACTCTCTGTTAAAATTTTTTAAGAAGGATGAAAATATCTTGGTGTTGACCTCACTTTTGTTGAGGTCTGGTCTTTCTTCCTTAGAAACCTAGGATCTAGCCATAGGTCTTCCCTGCAGACTATCCTAGATGACTAGTGAATGAAGCCTACCCCATGAGAAATTCTAAAGACTTCCTTACTCTTCTTAGAGTTCCACGTGTTTAGTTTTGACCTCTAGCACTTACAAGGTTGAAACCAACTTGGGGGAGCTCAAGAGGAGTCCTCATAGAACTGTTAGGCCTTAAGGTTAACCTTGGGTGGCTTGGTTTTCATCTTCATCAGATCTACACACAAACACAAACACTCAAACCCCCCACATAAGTTCCCCGAAAAACAAAAATCAGACACATTTAACCTTTCACCGCTCTTTTGGAAACTCATGTGGGTGGTCCCCAAGATCTTAGTCTTTGGCTAAGGTGGCTATGACCAACACATGAAGGATCTAAAATGAGCTTTCCCTTGGTCTCATGGCACTAGAGGGGTAACATCACGATTGGCACATCAAATAACCTCTAATTCCACATAAATACCCATCCATGGCCTTCTACCCCAATAATTTTTAAAATTTCCCAAAATGCCCCCCGAACCCTAATTTTTGCCAAATTGCCAAAAATGCCAATTCAAAAAAAAAATCATATTGGACCATTCCAAACTATTCAAAATGCCCAAAGTACCCAAAATTTTCCAAAATTCCCAAAATACCCTTACACTACCTAAAATTCCCAAAATGCTCGACTTGTGGCCGCCAAATGTA